>NC_000082.6:87052088-87162088 GCF_000001635.26 Mus musculus | reverse complement strand
TACTTCCTGTCCTGCCATTCCCCTACACCGGGGCATTGAGCCTTCACAGGACCAAAGGCCTCTCCTCTCACTGATGTACCACAAGGCCATCCACTGCTGCATATGCGGCTGGAGCCATGGGTCCCTCCATGTGTACTCTTTGGCTGGTGGTTTATTCTCTGGGAGCTCTGGGGGGTACTGGTTGGTTCATATTGCTGTTCCTCCTATGGGGCTGCAAACCCTCTCAGCTCCTTGGGTACTTTCTTTAGCTCCTCCATTGGAGACCTGTGCTCAATCCATTGGTTGGCTATGAGCATCCACTTCTGTATTTGTCTGGCACTGGTAGAGCCTCTCAGGATACAACTGTATCAGGCTCCGGTCAGCAAGCACTTGTTGGCATCCTCAATAGTGTCTGGGTTTGGTAACAGTATATGGGATGGATCCCCAGGTGGGGCAGTCTCTGGATAGTCTTTCCTTCAGTCTCTGTTCCACACTTTTTCTCTGTGTCTCCTCCCATGGGTATTTTGGTCCCCCTTACCAATCCTACATCGATAGAGGGCTAATATCCAATAGATACAAAAAACTCAAGAAGTTAGACTCCAGAAAAACAAATAGCCCTATTAAAAATGGGGTACAGAGCTAAACAAAGAATTCTCAACTGAGGAACACCGAATGGCTGAGAAGCACCCCCAAAAAATGTTCAGCATCCTTAACGATCAGGGAAATGCAAATCAAAACAACCTGAGATTCCACCTCACATAAGTCAGAATGGTTAAGATCAAAAATTCAGGTGACAGCAGATGCTGGCAAGGATGTAGAAAAAGAGGAACACTCCCATTGTTGGTGGGATTGCAATCTTGTACAACCATTCTGGCAGTATAGCAGTTCCTCAGAAAATTTGACATAGAAGTACCAGAAGACCCAGCAATACCACTCCTGGGCATATACCCAGAAGATGCTCCAACATGTAATAAGGACACATTCTCCACTATGTTCATAGCAGCCTTATTTATAATAGCCAAAAGCTGGAAAGAACCCAGATGTCCAACAGAGGAATGGATACAGAAAATGTGGTACATTTACATAATGGGATACTACTCAGCTATTAAAAACAATGAATTAATGAGATTCGTAGGCAAATGGATGGAACTAGAAAATATCATCCTGAGTGAGGTAACCCAATCACAAAAGAACACACATGATATGCACTCACTGATAAGTGGATATTAGCCCAGAAGCTCCAAATATCTAGGATACAATTCACAGACCACATGAAGCTCAAGAAGAAGGAAGACCAAAGTCCTTCTTAGAAGGCCCTTCTTAGATCAAAATACCCATGGGAGGAGATGTGTCTTAAACCTTGCAGCTAATCTTTGAATTTCATTGTCTGGCCATATCACACTTCCTGGACATTCTGTAGATGTGTCCCACAATGCCAGTTAAGCTTAGTTGTCAACTCAGTTGAATTGACACTGAGAAAATCAGCAAAGCATACTTCTGGGTGTGTTTCTGAGAGTGTTTCCAGTAATAATTGATGAGAAAAAAGAGATCTGCCTAGATGAGTGATGCTATTCCATAGTTTGGGGCCCCAGGTAGAGTGAACAATACAGGCATACATGTTTGCTCTTTCATAAGAGTGTCTTGCTTTCCTGTTGTTAATACTCATGGATTGTGGGGAATTGCAGGCTGGTATCCAGTTGAGCTGAGGTCTGAACCCTGATGGTCATAATTCACCTACATGCCACGGTAGGCATTCCCTCGTGTTCCTGGAACTCCAGCCCCTGCCTAAGGTACCACCTTCCACAGCCCCCACAAGGAGAAGCATGGTCAGTAGTCACATAAGCAATGGCCCAAGCTTCTGACCTTCAAGCTAAACTCCTCCCCAGTTACCTAGTAACAGTGAAGACCATAAAAAGGGGAGCTCAGCCCCCACCTTGCTCTCTTATTCCTTTGTCCTCTTCTCACGTCTCTCACTTCTCTCTCCTCTTCCCTTTCTCTTTGTCTTCTCCTCTCCTCTCTCCTTTCTCTTTCTCTCTCTTTCTCTGTAGCCTTCCTCTCCCCTCTCCCCTCTTCCCTCTCTGTCTCTGTCTCTGTCTCTGTTTCTGTCTCTGTCTCTGTCTCTGTCTCTGTCTCTGTCTCTGTCTCTGTCTCTGTCTCTGTATCTTTTCTACCTTCTCTCTTTCCCCTGAATTTCTATAATAAAGCTCTTAAACCATAGAGTCTCGGCTCCTTCAAGTTCCGCTGTGCACTCTGGTTAGTGTTGGGAACTTCTTCCCCTATTCCCTCTCTCCCACAACCCTGGTGGCTTTAGCAAAGTAGCTCCGTGTGTGTGTGTGTGTGTGTGTGTGTGTGTGTGTGTGTGTGTGTGTGTCGCCAGGCAGGGCTGCCCCTTGGTCACTCCCTGAAGAGTGGGATAGAGGAATGTCCACCCAAGGATGAGTGGATAGGTTAGGTAGCAACTCTCCTACGCCTGACAGACCAGAGAATAGGGAAACTCTGGCGAGGTGTTGGGCATCTTTTTCCTTCTGTTCTTCCCCAGGGCTCCCAGGCCCCCCTTTTATTTTATTCCCAACAATGGATAATCAGATTTTAGGTTCCTCACTTGTGAACATGAACTCATAGCAATGATGTTCTAGGGGCTTCTCGACTTACATCCTCAAGCTTGGGTTATGTCTTTGGTTCCTCTTCTGCTGAAGCTTCTAGGTTCTTGAATCAAGCAGCCAGTGTTTTCATCACCTCTCTAGCCAGCCTCTGATATAGAAGTCATCATAACACCCAGCATACATATACATATGTCCTACCAGCTTGGAAACCTCAAATGAAGCATCTCAGTACAGCCTCAACAAGTGCCTCTCACAGCGTTATGTACCAGGCCCTCCACATAGCTACTAGTGGTACCTCACTCTTCCCCTTTGCTACTTGGATGCTGTAATGTTTTCTTATTTGCCGATTCTCTCCACTTCTATCTGTAACTGCTCACTACTTTTATTGTGATTCCACCCCTGAAATGTTACTCCTCCCTTTTCATATCCAAAGTAATATACAGTACGAACTATGGCACTATAACACATTTGGTCCAAACTCCTCACCTCTTTTTTATTTTTATTTTTGATTTTTTATTGGATATTTTCTTTATTTACATTAAAATGTTATCCCCTTTCCTGATGACCGACAAGGGCATGGTCTGCTACATATGCAGCTGGAGCTATGAGTACTACCACCATGTGCACTCTTTGGTTGGATATTTGGGGGTACTGGTTAGTTCATACTGTTGTTCCTCCTATGGGGCTGCAAAACCCCTTCAGCTCCTTGGGTACTTTCTCTAGCTCCTTCATTGGGGAGCCTGTGCTCAGTCCAATGGTTGGCTTTGAGCATCCACCTCTGTATTTGTCAGGCACTGGTGGAGCCTCTCACATCTATTCTCTGCAGCCATCCATTCTAACCCATTTCTCAATTTCAGATTTCTGAGTATCTGAATAATCTAGTGTAGATATCAAATGTCCTTTCCAGCCCCCAGCCTTGGTTTTCAGCCTCATTTCCATGGATGCATGGGTCACATCTGAATTACTTGTTTCCAAACATACCAGCTACTTTAGTAGTTTATTATCATTTCAATGTTCTGTTCTTTCTGGCTATTTGTTCTGAATTCACTTTACTCTTCACTTTCCCAAAGTCTTACAGAACTTTTTCTTTTGAAGTTCCTTTCACCTAGAATAATATTTTTCTTGGGCTTTAGCATCACAAACTTCTGGTTTAGATTCTCTCAAGGGTTACCTCACCTCTCATTTCCAAAGAGACTCCTTCCCAGCAGTTACATCACAGTTGAGCCCTAAACTGCTTTACATTCAACTGCTCATTACTGCAAAAAAGTCTCATGTCTCTCACAAGAGATGGTAGCATACTTATAAGTAAGACCTTCCTTATTGTTACTTAATATCTAAAAATGTGCCTGTCATGCAAAAATAGTCAGTAATATTATAAATAAGTAAATAAATATGTAAAGTTTTTACTCATGATTGTGCATGGGACACACACAGACAAAGACACACACACACAGACAAAGACACACACACACACAGACACACATACACACACACACACACACACACACACACACACACATACACACACACAGACACACACAGACACACAGACACACACACACACACACACACACACACACACACAGATACACAGACACACACAGACACACGTTGATCACTGAACCAGGTAATAAATGGATTCACTTCCTCTCTACCCTAACTTCTTTCTTCTTCTTTTTTTTTTAGTTGAATTTTTTAAATGCCTTTTTTTTCTGTTTGAATTTTTTAAATACTTTTTTCTTTTTTTTTAAATATTTTTTATTATGTATTTTCCTCAATTACATTTCCAATGTTATCCCAAAAGTCCCCCACACCCTTCCCCCCACTTCCCTATCCACCCATTCCCATTTTTTGGCCCTGGCGTTCCCCTGTACTGGGGCATATAAAGTTTGCCTGACCAATGGGCCTCTCTTTCCAGTGATGGTCGACTAGGCCATCTTTTGATACATATGCAGCTAGAGTCAAGAGCTCCGGGGTACTGGTTAGTTCATAATGTTGCACCTACAGGGTTGCAGATCTCTTTAGCTCCTTGGATACTTTCTCTAGCTCCTCCATTGGGGGCCCTGTGATCCATCCAATAGCTGACTGTGAGCATCCACTTCTGTGTTTGCTAGGCCCCGGCCTAGTCTCACAAGAGACAGCTATATCAGGGTCCTTTCAGCCAACGCTTGCTAGTGTATGCAATGGTGTCATCGTTTGGAGGCTAATTATGGGATGGATCCCTGGATATGGCAGTCTCTAGATGGTCCATCCTTTTGTCTCAGCTCCAAACTTTGTCTCTGTAACTCCTTCCATGGGTGATTGTTTCCAATTCTAAGAAGGGGCAAAGTGTCCACACTTTGGTCTTCTTCGTTCTTCAGTTTCATGTATTTTGCAAATTGTATCTTATATCTCGCTATACTAAGTTTCTGGGCTAATATCCACTTATCAGTGAGTACATATCATTTGAGTTCTTTTGTGATTGTGTTACCTCACTCAGGATGATGCCCTCCAGGTCCAACTTTTGCCTAGGAATTTCATAAATTCATTCTTTTTAATAGCTGAGTAGTACTCCATTGTGTAAATGTACCACATTTTTTGTATCCATTCCTCTGTTGAGGGGCATCTGGGTTCTTTCCAGCTTCTGGCTATTATAAATAAGGCTGCTATGAACATAGTGGAGCATGTGTCCAAACTTCTTTCTATACAAAGTTTGTTTTGCGAAAATTATGATCAACTTATATACCTCTCTGTTTAAGTTAGTTAAATTATATGACTTTGAGTGGAAAAGGCAAAAACAAGGAAGTATTTTTTAAATTAGATATTTACTTTATTTACATTTCAAATGTCCCCTTTCTTGCTTTCTGCTCCCCAAACCCCTATCCTCTCCCCCTTCCCCCTGCTCATTAACCCACCCATACTAGCTTCCTGGACCTGGTGTTCCCCTACTGTGGGGCATAGAGCAGCAAGGAAGTATTATTGATGTGATCTTGGAGACAGGGTTTATCCATTTGATCATCTGCAAACTTTAGTGGTGCAACAGTGTGGTGGGGGAGGGTAGAGTTATCTGAAGAGTCTCTTTGATCTTTAGAATTCTGTTTCTTTGACTCATGAATCCAATACAACCATTCTCTGACTAGATACTTACCGACCCTCTTCCCTATGACAAGCACCATGTGGACTGATAGAAAAGTGAGCAAGTAGGATGTTTTCCTTGCTTTTAGGTTTGTGTAGCTTACAGATTTGTGTAGGAAATATATATTTATATATGATCATACACCTTTTTCCATGGGATTTCTTGAGCTTTGAGCACACAGATTTGATAGAGCTCTCCCATTTAGACTCATTGTCCACATACTGTCTGGCTGTGGGCCTCTGTATATGTTCCCATCTGCTGCCAGACAATGCTTCTCTGATGATAACTGTGTAAGGCATTTATCTGTAAGTATAGCAGAATAGCATTAGGAGTCATTTTATTTATAGTTTTTTTTTTTCCATTTTTTATTAGGTATTTAGCTCATTTACATTTCCAATGCTATACCAAAAGACCCCCTTACCCACCCACCCCCACTCCCCTACCCACCCACTCCCCCCCTTTGGCCCTGGCGTTCCCCTGTACCGGGGCACACAAAGTCTGCGTGTCCAATGGGCCTCTCTTTCCAGTGATGGCCGACTAGGCCATCTTTTGATACATATGCAGCTAGAGTCAAGAGCTCAGGGGTACTGGTTAGTTCATAATGTTGTTCCACCTATAGGGTTGAAGATCCCTTTAGCTCCTTGGGTACTTTCTCTAGCTCCTCCATTGGGAGCCCTGTGATCCATCCATTAGCTGACTGTGAGCATCCACTTCTGTGCTTGCTAGGCCCCGGCATAGTCTCACAAGAGACAGCTACATCTGGGTCCTTTCAGTAAAATCTTGCTAGTGTATGCAATGGTGTCAGCATTTGGAAGCTGATTATGGGGTGGATCCCTGGATATGGCAGTCTCTACATGGTCCATCCTTTCATCTCAGCTCCATACTTTGTTTCTGTAACTCCTTCCATGGGTGTTTTGTTCCCACTTCTAAGGAGGGGCATAGTGTCCACACTTCAGTCTTCATTTTTCTTGAGTTTCATGTGTTTAGGAAATTGTATCTTATATCGTGGGTATCCTAGGTTTTGGGCTAGTATCCACTTATCAGTGAGTACATATTGTGTGAGTTCCTTTGTGATTGTGTTACCTCACTCAGGATGATGCTCTCCAGGTCCATCCATTTGGCTAGGAATTTCATAAATTCATTCTTTTTAATAGCTGAGTAGTACTCCATTGTGTAGATGTACCACATTTTCTGTATCCATTCCTCTGTTGAGGGGCATCTGGGTTCTTTCCAGTTTCTGGCTATTATAAATAAGGCTGCTATGAACATAGTGGAGCATGTGTCCTTCTTACCAGTTGGGGCTTCTTCTGGATATATGCCCAGGAGAGGTATTGCTGGATCCTCCGGTAGTACTATGTCCAATTTTCTGAGGAACCGCCAGACTGATTTCCAGAGTGGTTGTACAAGCCTGCAATCCCACCAACAATGGAGGAGTGTTCCTCTTTCTCCACATCCTCGCCAGCATCTGCTGTCACCTGAATTTTTGATCTTAGCCATTCTGACTGGTGTGAGGTGGAATCTCAGGGTTGTTTTGATTTGCATTTCCCTGATGATTAAGGATGTTGAACATTTTTTCAGGTGCTTCTCTGCCATTCGGTATTCCTCAGGTGAGAATTCTTTGTTCAGTTCTGAGCCCCATTTTTTAAGGGGGTTATTTGATTTTCTGAGGTCCACCTTCTTGAGTTCTTTATATATGTTGGATATTAGTCCCCTATCTGATTTAGGATAGGTAAAGATCCTTTCCCAGTCTGTTGGTGGTCTTTTTGTCTTATAGACAGTGTCTTTTGCCTTGCAGAAACTTTGGAGTTTCATTAGGTCCCATTTGTCAATTCTCGATCTTACAGCACAAGCCATTGCTGTTCTGTTCAGGAATTTTTTCCCTGTGCCCATATCTTCAAGGCTTTTCCCCACTTTCTCCTCTATAAGTTTCAGTGTCTCTGGTTTTATGTGAAGTTCCTTGATCCACTTAGATTTGACCTTAGTACAAGGAGATAAGTATGGATCGATTCGCATTCTTCTACATGATAACAACCAGTTGTGCCAGCACCAATTGTTGAAAATGCTGTCTTTCTTCCACTGGATGGTTTTGGCTCCCTTGTCGAAGATCAAGTGACCATAGGTGTGTGGGTTCATTTCTGGGTCTTCAATTCTATTCCATTGGTCCACTTGTCTGTCTCTATACCAGTACCATGCAGTTTTTATCACAATTGCTCTGTAGTAAAGCTTTAGGTCAGGCATGGTGATTCCACCAGAGGTTCTTTTATCCTTGAGAAGAGTTTTTGCTATCCTCGGTTTTTTGTTATTCCAGATGAATTTGCAAATTGCTCCTTCTAGTTCGTTGAAGAATTGAGTTGGAATTTTAATGGGGATTGCATTGAATCTGTAGATTGCTTTTGGCAAGATAGCCATTTTTACAATGTTGGTCCTGCCAATCCATGAGCATGGGAGATCTTTCCATCTTCTGAGATCTTCTTTAATTTCTTTCTTCAGGGACTTGAAGTTTTTATCATACAGATCTTTCACTTCCTTCGTTAGAGTCAGGCCGAGATATTTTATATTATTTGTGGCTATTGAGAAGGGTGTTGTTTCCCTAATTTCTTTCTCAGCCTGTTTATTCTTTGTGTAGAGAAAGGCCATTGACTTGTTTGAGTTAATTTTATATCCAGCTACTTCACCGAAGCTGTTTATCAGGTTTAGGAGTTCTCTGTTGGAATTTTTAGGGTCACTTATATATACTATCATATCATCTGCAAAAAGTGATATTTTGACTTCCTCTTTTCCAATTTGTATCCCCTTGATCTCCTTTTGTTGTCGAATTGCTCTGGCTAATACTTCAAGTACTATGTTGAAAAGGTAGGGAGAAAGTGGGCAGCCTTGTCTAGTCCCTGATTTTAGTGGGATTGCTTCCAGCTTCTCTCCATTTACTTTGATGTTGGCTACTGGTTTGCTGTAGATTGCTTTTATCATGTTTAGGTATGGGCCTTGAATTCCTGATCTTTCCAGAACTTTTATCATGAATGGGTGTTGGATCTTGTCAAATGCTTTTTCTGCATCTAACGAGATGATCATGTGGTTTTTGTCTTTGAGTTTGTTTATATAATGGATTACATTGATGGATTTTCGTATATTAAACCATCCCTGCATCCCTGGAATAAAACCTACTTGGTCAGGATGGATGATTGGTTTAATGTGTTCTTGGATTCGGTTAGCGAGAATTTTATTAAGAATTTTTGCATCGATGTTCATAAGAGAAATTGGTCTGAAGTTCTCTATCTTTGTTGGATCTTTCTGTGGTTTAGGTATCAGAGTAATAGTGGCTTCATAAAATGAGTTGGGTAGAATACCTTCTACTTCTATCTTGTGAAAAAGTTTGTGCAGAACTGGAGTTAGATCTTCTTTGAAGGTCTGATAGAACTCTGCACTAAACCCGTCTGGTCCTGGGCTTTTTTTGGCTGGGAGACTATTAATAACTGCTTCTATTTCTTTAGGGGATATGGGACTGTTTAGAAGGTCAACTTGATCCTGATTCAACTTTGGTACCTGGTATCTGTCCAGAAATTTGTCCATTTCGTCCAGGTTTTCCAGTTTTGTTGAGTATAGCCTTTTGTAGAAGGATCTGATAGTGTTTTGGATTTCTTCAGGATCTGTTGTTATGTCTCCCTTTTCATTTCTGATTTTGTTAATTAGGATTTTGTCCCTGTGCCCTTTAGTGAGTCTAGCTAAGGGTTTATCTATCTTGTTGATTTTCTCAAAGAACCAACTCCTCGTTTGGTTAATTCTTTGAATAGTTCTTCTTGTTTCCACTTGGTTGATTTCACCCCTGAGTTTGATTATTTCCTGCCGTCTACTCCTCTTGGGTGAATTTGCTTCCTTTTTTTCTAGAGCTTTTAGATGTGTTGTCAAGCTGCTAGTATGTGCTCTCTCCCGTTTTTTCTTGAAGGCACTCATAGCTATGAGTTTCCCTCTTAGAAATGCTTTCATTGTGTCCCAAAGGTTTGGGTACGTTGTGGCTTCATTTTCATTAAACTCTAAAAAGTCTTTAATTTCTTTCTTTATTCCTTCCTTGACCAAGGTATCATTGAGAAGAGTGTTGTTCAGTTTCCATGTGAATGTTGGCTTTCTGTTATTTATTTTGTTATTGAAGATCAGCCTTAGTGCATGGTGATCTGATAGGATACATGGGACAATTTCAATATTTTTGAATCTGTTGAGGCCTGATTTGTGACCTATTATGTGGTCAATTTTGGAGAAGGTACCATGAGGTGCTGAGAAGAAGGTATATCCTTTTGTTTTAGGATAAAATGTTCTGTAGATATCTGTCAGATCCATTTGTTTCATCACTTCTGTTAGTTTCAGTGTGTCCCTGTTTAGTTTCTGTTTCCATGATCTGTCCATTGGTGAAAGTGGTGTGTTGAAGTCTCCCACTATTATTGTGTGAGGCGCAATGTGTGCTTTGAGCTTTACTAAAGTTTCTTTAGTGAATGTGGCTGCTCTTGTATTTGGAGCATAGATATTCAGAATTGAGAGTTCCTCTTGGAGGATTTTACTTTTGATGAGAATGAAGTGTCCCTCCTTGTCTTTTTTGATGACTTTGGGTTGGAAGTCAATCTTATCAGATATTAGGATGGCTACTCCTGCTTGTTTCTTCATACCATTTGCTTGGAAAATTGTTTTCCAGCCTTTCATTCTGAGGTAGTGTCTATCTTTTTCTCTGAGATGAGTTTCCTGTAAGCAGCAAAATGTTGGGTCTTGTTTGTGTAGCCAGTTTGTTAGTCTATGTCTTTTTATTGGCGAGTTGAGACCATTGATGTTAAGAGATATTAAGGAAAAGTAATTGTTGCTTCCTGTTATTTTAGTTGTTAAAGGTGGCATTCTGTTCTTGTGGCTGTCTTCTTTTAGGTTTGTTGAGGGATTACCTTCTTGTTTTTTCTAGGGCGTTGTTCCCGTTCTTGTATTGGTTTTTTTCTGTTATTATCCTTTGAAGGGCTGGATTCGTGGAGAGATAATGCGTGAATTTGGTTTTGTCGTGGAATACTTTGGTTTCTCCCTCTATGATAATTGAGAGTTTGGCTGGGTATAGTAGCCTGGGCTGCAGTTTGTGTTCTCTTAGTGTCTGTATAACATCTGTCCAGGCTCTTCTGGCTTTCATAGTCTCTGGTGAAAAATCTGGTGTAATTCTGATAGGCTTGCCTTTATATGTTACTTGACCTTTTTCCCTTACTGCTTTTAGTATTCTATCTTTATTTAGTGCATTTGATGTTCTGATTATTATGTGTCGGGAGGAATTTCTTTTCTGGTCCAGTCTATTTGGAGTTCTGTAGGCTTCTTGTATGTTCATATGCATCTCATTCTTTAGATTTGGGAAGTTTTCTTCAATAATTTTGTTGAAGATGTTTGCTGGACCTTTGAGTTGAAAATCTTCATTCTCATCCACTCCTATTATCCGTACGTTTGGTCTTCTTATTGTGTCCTGGATTTCCTGGATATTTTGAGTTAGGATCTTTTTGCATTTTCCATTTTCTTTGATTGTTGTGCCGATGTTCTCTATGGAATCTTCTGCACCTGAGATTCTCTCTTCCATCTCTTGTATTCTGTTGCTGATGCTCAAATCTATGGTTCCAGATTTCTTTCCTAGGGTTTCTATCTCTAGTGTTGCCTCGCTTTGAGTTTTCTTTATTGTGTCTACTTCCCTTTTTAGGTCTAGTATGGTTTTGTTCATTTCCATCACCTGTTTGTATGTTTTTTCCTCTTTTTCTGTAAGGACTTCTACCTGTTTGATTGTGTTTTCCTGTTTTTCTTTAAGGACTTGTAACTCTTTAGCAGTGTTCTCCTGTATTTCTTTAAGTGATTTATTAAAGTCCTTCTTGATGTCCTCTACCATCATCATGAGATATGCTTTTAAATCTAGGTCTAGGTTCTCAGGTGTGTTGGGGTTCCCTGGACTGGGCGAAGTGGGTGTGCTGGGTTCTGGTGATGGTGAGTGGTCTTGGTTCCTGTTAGTAAGATTCCTCCGTTTACCTTTCGCCATCTGGTAATCTCTGGAGTTAGTAGTTATAGTTGACTCTGTTTAGAGATTGTTCTTCTGGTGATTCTGTTACCGTCTATCAGCAGACCTGGGAGACAGATTCTCTCCTCTGAGTTTCAGTGCTCAGAGCACTCTCTGCTGGCAAGCTCTCTTACAGGGAAGGTACGCAGATATCTTGTATTTGGACCTCCTCCTGGCCGAAGAAGAAGGCCCAAAACAGGACCTTTCTCAGACACTGTGTTGCTTTGGCAGTTCCCAGGTGGTACAGACTCTCACCTAAGCAGACTAAATTCCTAAGTTCCTTGGAGTCCCGGGACCAAGATGGCGACCGCTGCTGCTGTGGCTTAGGCCGCCTCCCCAGCCGGGTGGGCACCTGTCCTCCGGTCCGGAAGGTGGCCGCTGTCCCCGGCCCACACAGGGTGCTGCCTCAGCGCCTCTGTGCTTCTGCCTGTTCCAGAAGCTGTCAGGTTCTCTGGCGCACCCTCTCACCTGTTCAGACTAATTTCCTAAGTTCGGCGGGTCTCAGACCAAGATGGCGACCGCTGCTGCTGTGGCTTAGGCCGCCTCCCCAGCTGGGCGGGCACCTGTCCTCTGGTCCGGAAGGTGGCCGGCTGTCCCCGGCCCACACAGGGTGCTGCCTCAGCGCCTCTGTGCTTCTGCCTGTTCCAGAAGCTGTCAGGTTCTCTGGCGCACCCTCTCACCTGTTCAGACTAATTTCCTAAGTTCGGCGGGTCTCAGACCAAGATGGCGACCGCTGCTGCTGTGGCTTAGGCCGCCTCCCCAGCCGGGCGGGCACCTGTCCTCCGGTCCGGAAGGTGGCTGGCTGTCCCCGGCCCACAAAGGGTGCTGCCTCAGCGCCTCTGTGCTTCCGCCTGTTCCAGAAGCTGTCAGGTTCTCTGGCGCACCCTCTCACCTGTTCAGACTAATTTCCTAAGTTCGGCGGGTCCCGGACCAAGATGGCGACCGCTGCTGCTGTGGCTTAGGCCGCCTCCCCAGCCGGGTGGGCACCTGTCCTCCGGTCCGGAAGGTGGCCGGCTGTCCCCGGCCCACACAGGGTGCTGCCTCAGCGCCTCTGTGCTTCTGCCTGTTCCAGAAGCTGTCAGGTTCTCTGGCGCACCCTATTTATAGTTTTTTAAAGACCTCTAGTATTTAGGTTTGTACTATGTCTCTGGGCTTCATCTGAGACATGGTTGTTGGTTATCGAAACAGTGTAATTATATGTTCTTTTTCATGAAGTGGGCCTTAAGTCAAATCTGACATTGGTTGGCTACTCCCACAAGTTCTGTGCTACTATTGCCCTGGGTATATTTTGCAGGATGGACAGATTTTAGGTCAAAGGTTTGGTGGCTGTGTTTCCCACATTTCTCTTTTCAGGTAGCCTGCAGAGTAACTTCCCTCACCATAGAGACCCAAATGTAGGTGTAAAGGCTCTCTGTAGGTTCCAGCTCGACTTCTCCACATTCAGTGAGTTCTGTGGGTGTTTCCCTCAGCCATGGAGCCCCACTGTCAGTTTGTGGAGAGAAACTTTTTGTCTTAGCAACAGGCTGGGTTGTTTGGGTATTTCTACGAGACCCCCTTGGTCAACAACTCAACCGAATTCAACTCAGTTCCACAACTGGAAACCTTGTCTGGTGACAAGCCATGGTCAGTTGAGACTCTATTCCCCATTGCTAGGAGCCCTTACGAGGTTCACCTTCATAGATTCCAGAAAGTTTCCACTACACTGGGTTTCCACCCACCCAAGTGCCCAACCAATTCCAGTTTGTCTTCCTACACTCTCTCCTTTCACCCTACTACCCACTAAACAACCTGAACCCTCCTGATCCTGTCTGTACCCACTCACACTCTACCCCTAAAACCTTTTCTATTTTCCCTTAACAGGAAGATCCATTCATTCCCCCAAGACTTCTCCTCTTTACCCAACCCCTCTGAGTCTTTGGATCGTATCTTAGTTATTATTTACTTAATGGTTAATATCCATTTATAAGTAAATACATATTTATCTTTCTGTGTCTGGGTTACTTCATGCAGAATGATTTTTTTCTATTTCTATTCATTTGCTTGCAAATTTTATGATATCATTTTTTTTAACAGCTGAGTAATACTCCATCATGCAAATTGACCACAATTTCTTTATCCATTCTTCTGTTGAGGGTCATTCAGGTTGTTTCCAGTTTCTGACTATTATGATTAAATTAAAATGAACATGGCTGAGCAAGTATTCTTGTGGTAAAATGGAATGTCCTTTGGGTATATGTCTAGGAGTGGCATAGCCGTATCTTGAAGTAGATTGATTCTCAATTTCTGAAGAACTGCCATATTGATTGTCATAGTAGCTGTATAAGTTTGTACTCCTACCTACTCCATATTTTTATCAGCATGAGCTGTCACTTGTGTTGTTGATCTTAGCAGTTGTGACAGGTATACAATGGAATCACAAAGTTGTTTGAAGATTTTTTTAAGTTTTTCTCAGACACTTAATTTTTATCTATTGAGAATTGTCCATTGTGGATCTGTACTCTATTTTTAAATTGGATTATTTTGTTTTTTGATATCTAGTTTCTTGAATTCTTGATATATTTTCGATATTAGTCCTCTATTGAATGTAAGATTGGTAAAAATATTTTCCCATTCTGTAGGCTGTCACTTTGTCTTATAGATGGTGTCCTTTGCCTTACAGAAGCTTTTTCAGTTTCATGAGGTCCCATTTATTAATTGTTGATCTTAGTGCCTGTGCTACTGGTGTTCTGTTCAGAAAGAATTCTTCTGTGGCATTGCATTCAAGCTAGTCCTCACTTTCTCAGGTTCAGTGTACTTGGTTTTATGTTCAGGTCTTTGATCCACTTGGACATGAGTTTTGTACAGGGTGGTAAGTATGGACTAATTTGTATTCTTATACATGCAGACATCCATTTTGATAAGCATTATCTTTGGAATATGTTTTGTTTTACCAGTGTGTATTTCTGGCTTTTTTTTATTTAAAAAAATATATGTCTATATGTGTGTGGAGTTATGTCTGGATCTTCAGTTTGATTCCCTCTATCAACACATCTGTGACTAGGGTAAAACCATGTGGTTTTTATTACTATAGTTCTGTAGTAAAACTTGAAATCAGGAATGCTGAGACTTCCAGCTGTTTTTTTTTTCTTATTGTTCACAATTGTTTTAGCTATCCTGGGTTTTCTGTTTTCCCATGTGAAGCTGAGAATTATTCTCCCAAAGTCTGTACAGAATTGTGTTGGAATTTCTATGAGGTTTTTATATTGAATCTGCTGATTGCTTTTGTAAACAAGGTCTCAAAGTCTAATTTTTCATGGGATAGTACATTATGTGTTTTATTAAAATAATTTATATATAGTAATTTTCCTTGAGTATTCTGAGCTCCTTCATAGTGTCCAAACATGGAATGAATTATTTTTAAGGTTGGTATCATGAATTTTCAAGTTCTTAGATCTTTGGGGCTTAGGTTGGGGTAGAGAAGAAGACTAGAGAAGAGGTTAATGTATAAAACAGTATTAAGGTATTGTAACTCCTGTTGATGAATTCATCATTGGCCAGTTGGTTGTATTCCTAATTAAGAAGTTTCCTTTCTTCTTAGAATAAACATTCCATTCAACCACGTTCAAGAACCATTTTACTGTGCAATGTTCTGTTCAGCTTCAGGGAGCCTGGTAGTGAAGAAGCAGAGGCTCATCTTTGTCATTCAAAAAATTTTTTTCTGTTCTTATTCTGGGAATTATTCAATGCACACCAAGCATAACTGGAAAGGGGTGGGGTAGACAGCCTGGCTTTGCTGTCAGTGTCTTGTGATACGCATGTGGTTGTCATGTCTAATCAGTCTGTATGGAAGCTATGCAAGGTTTGCAACTTTTATATTCTTTCAGGGAACAAATGCTCCCAGTCTCTCATTTCCTTGTTCTAACACCTAGGCTGAATAAGCCACAGGAGTTAAGGTTGGGTAGAGTTGTGGCTAATTCCTTAGAATTTCCCCAGTTATACTTTATCAGCATCTTGGCCTATGGTAGCCCTTGCTAGGATATTGTAAGTTTTCTTCTAAGTTTCCTTAGTGGCAGAAAAGAAACAAGATCTGTGCCACACTTCAGAAGCACCTTTGTGAAAGATACTATTTTCTAAAGATAGCTGCTTCAGTATCTTTTACGATTCATTTTCTCTTTAGTATGATTGCAATCACTTACTGACGCTTCTCTTGAATCGTGGCTAGACTACTTGACCAATGGGATGAGTTAGAAAAGACAGTGCAGGATGTCTAAGCCTAGTTTATGAGAAGCAGCTTCGGTTTGAATGCTGACTCTTAACATTAATTAGTCCTTCTCAGACTTGCTACCCAATGATGTAGAAAGCCCACGAGTCGTGGACAAGGGGCATGCAAGTGCCATTACTGACCACCTTAGATGAGCTCCCAGCCAACTTGTAGCATAACTCCTGGCTTGAGCAATGAGGTGTGTTGCATACCTGGACCATCAACCTTCAGAGATCTCAAGAGTTAGCTGCTACCTGTCTGAGACTACATGATAAATGCTTAATGTCATCATCTACCAACAAAACTATGGATATGGTTATCTTGAGAAATTGTTTTGTGATCGTTACATAGGAAGAGATAATTGAAACCCTTTAAACTTTATGGCAGAGTCTCTTGTGGCAGTCCTTTATAGGAAAAGGACACCTTCTGTAGACATGTTAAGAAAGAGGTGGCTGCCTCCTGATAGCCTCTTCCTCCAATCTCCTACAATGAAAGGAGACTACAGACCATGGTATCCTTAAGAATATTTTGAAAATTTGTGTACATTGTGCCATCATTTTCATTAAATTCTCAAGTCTTTAATTTCTTTCTTTATTTCTTCCTTGGCCAAGTTATCATTGAGTAGGGCATTGGTCAGCTTCCATGTGTATGTGGGCTTTCTGTTGTTTTTGTTGCTATTGAAAACCAGCCTTAGTCCATGGCAATCTGATAGGATGCATGGGATTATTTCAATCTTATTTTATCTGTTGAGGCCTGTTTTGTGCTAATTGGAAAACTCATAGCTCCGAGTGCCTCCAAAAAGAAACTGGAGAGAGCATACACTAGCAGCTTGACAGCACACCTAAAAGCTCTAGAACAAATACAAGCAAATTCACTCAAGAGGAGTAGACAGCAAGAAATAATCAAACTCAGGGCTGAAATCAACCAAGTAGAAACAAAAAGATCTATACAAGGAATCAACCAAACCAGGAACTGGTTCTTTGAGAAGATCAACAAGATATATAAACCTTTAGCCAGACTAACCAGAGGGCACATGGACAGTATCCAAATTAACAAAACCAGAAATGAAAAGGGAGACATAACAACTGAAACTGAGGAAATTAAAAAAAATGATCAGATCCCACTACAGAAGTCTATATTTAACAAAACTGGAAAAATCTGGATGAAATGGACAATTTTTTAGACAGATACCAAATACCAAAGTTAATTCAGGATCAGATAAGCCATCTAAACAGTCCCATAACCCCAAAACAGATAGAAGCAGTCATTAAAAATCTCCCAACCAGAAAAAGCCCAGGACCAGATGATTTTAGTGTAGAATTCTATCAGACCTTCAAAGAAGACTTAATACCAATACTCTTCAAACTATTCCACAAAATAGAAACTGAAGGAACACTACCCAATTCATTCTATGAAGCCACAGTTACGCTGCATATTCTTCCTTGGAGACGGAACAGTTTCTGTCTATCAGGAAAATTTCACAATTTCCTTTCATAGAGGACTCCATAAGAGATTTTCTTCTACTTCTATCATGTTTAATGTTCCAAATAAATTTTTAAAAACTGGTTGAGGGCATATTACTCTTAGCTTTAGAAGATATCATCTATATTTAAGACACACTTAGCTATTATAAATTTTTTGATTTTTTTTTGATTATTTGGTATTTTCTTCATTACATTTCAAATGCTATCCCAAAAATCTCCCATGCCCTCTCCACTCACTCCCCTCCCCACCCACTCCCACTTCTTGGACCTGGTGTTCCTCTGTACTGAGGCATATAAAGTTTGCAAGACCAAGGGGCCTCTCTTCCCATTGATGGCAGACTAGGCCATCTTCTGATACATATGCAGCTAGAGACAGGAGCTCTGGGGATACTGGTTAATTCATATTGTTGATCCACCTATAGGATTGCAGACCTTTTTAGCTCCCTGGGTACTTTCTGTAGCTCCTCCATTGGGGGCCCTGTGTTCCATCCAATAGCTGACTGTGAGCATCCACTTCTGTGTTTGCTAGGCACTGCCATAGCCTCACAAAAGACAGCTGTATCAAGGTTCTTTCAGCAAAATCTTGCTGGCATATGCAATGGTGTCAGCGTTTGGAGGCTGATTATGGGATAGATTCCTGGATTTGGCAGTCTCTAGATGGTCCATCCTTTTGTCTCAGCCCCAAACTTTGTCTCTGTAACTCCTTCCATGGGTGTTTTGTTTCCAATTCTAAGAAGGGGCAAAGTGTCCCCAATTTGGTCTTTGTTCTTGAGTTTCAAGTGTTTTGCAAATTGTATCTTATATCATGGGTATTCTAAGTTTCTGGGCTAATATCTACTTATCAGTGAGTACATAGCATGCGAGTTCTTTTGTGATTGGGTTACCTCACTCAGGATGATTTCCTCCAGGTCCATCCATTTGCCTAGGAATTTCATAAATTCATTCTTTTTAATAGCTGAGTAGTACTCCATTGTGTAAATGTACACCATTTTCTGTATCCATTCCTCTGTTGAGGGACATCTGGGTTCTTTCCAGCTTCTGGGTATTATAAATAAGGTTGCTATGATCAAGGTGGAGCATGTGTCCTTCTTACTAGTTGGAACATCTGGATATATGCCCAGGAGAGGTATTGCTGGATCCTCTGGTAGTACTAGGTCCAATTTTCTGAGGAACCACCAGACCGATTTCCAGAGTAGTTGTACAAGCTTGCAATCCCACCAACAATAGAGGAGTGTTCCTCTTTCTCCACATCCTCACCAGCATCTGCTGTCACCTGAATTTTTGATCTTAGCCATTCTGACTGATGTGAGGTGGAATCTCAGGGTTGTTTTGATTTGCATTTCCCTGATGATTAAGGATGTTGAACATTTTTTCAGGTGCTTCTCAGTCATTCGGTATTCCTCAGGTGAGAATTCTTTGTTCAGCTCTGAGCCCCATTTTTTAATGGAGTTATTTGATTTTCTGGAGTCCACCTTCTTGAGTTTTTCATATATAATGGATATTAGTTCCCTATCTGATTTACGATAGGTAAAGATCCTTTCCCAATCTGTTGGTGGCCTTTTTGTCTTATTGATGGTATCTTTTGCCTTACAGAAGCTTTGTAATTTTATGAGGTCCCATTTGTCAATTCTCAATCTTACAACACAAGCCATTGCTGTTCTATTCAGGAATTTTCCCCCTGTGCCCATATCTTGGAGGCTTTTCCCTACTTTCTCCTCTATAAATTTCAGTGTCTCTGATTTTACGTGGAGTTCCTTGATCTACTTAGATTTGACCTTAGTACAATGAGATAGGAATGGATCAATTCACATTCTTTTACATGATAAGTGCCAGTTGTGTCAGCACCATTTGTTGAAAATGCTGTCTTTTTTCCACTGGATGGTTTTAGCTCCCTTGTGAAAGATCAAGTGACCATAGGTGTGTGGGTTCATTTCTGGGTCTTCAATTCTATTCCATTGGTCTACTTGTCTGTCACTATACCAGTACCATGCAGTTTTTTTCACAATTGCTCTCTAGTACAGCTTTAGGTCAGGCATTGTGATTCCACCAGAGGTTCTTTTATCCTTGAGAAGAGTTTTTGCTATCCTAGGTTTTTTGTTATTCCAGACAAATTTGCAAATTGCTCCTTCCAATTCGTTGAAGAATTGAGTTGGAATTTTGATGGGGATTGCATTGAATCTGTAGATTGCTTTTGGCAAGATAGCCAATTTTACTATATTGATCCTGCCTATCCATGAGTATGGGAGATCTTTGATGAAAGTGGGGTGTTGAAGTCTCCCACTATTATTGTGTGAGGTGCAATGTGTGCTTTGAGCTTTACTAAAGTTCCTTTAATGAATGTGACTGCCCTTGCATTTGGAGCATAGATATTCAGAATTGAGAGTTTCTCTTCGAAGATTTTACCTTTGATGAGTATGAAGTGCCCCTCCTTGTCTTTTTTGATAACTTTGGTTTGGAAGTTGATTTTACTCGATATTAGAATGGTTACTCCAGCTTGTTTCTTCAGACTGTTTGTTTGGAATATTGTTTTCCAGCCTTTCACTCCGAGGTAGTGCCTGTCTTTTCCGCTGAGATGGGTTTCCTGTAAGGAGCAAAATGTTGGGTCCTGTTTGTGTAGCCAGTCTGTTACTCTATGTCTTTTTACTGGAGAATTGAGTCCATTGATATTAAGAGATATTAAGGAAAAGTAATTGTTGCTTCCTATTATTTTTGTTGTTAGAGTTGGCATTCTGTTCTTGTGGCTGTCTTCTTTTAGGTTTGTTGAGGGATTACTTTCTTGCTTTTTCTAGGGTGTAGTTTCCATCCTTGTATTTTTTTTTCTTTTCTTTTCTTTCTGTTATTATCCTTTGAAGGGCTGGATTAGTGGAAAGATATTGTGTGAATTTGGTTTTGTCATGGAATACTTTTGTTTCTCAATCTATGGTAATTGAGAGTTTGGCTGGGTATAGTAGCCTGGGCTGGCGTTTGTGTTCTCTTAGTGTCTGTATAACATGTGTCCAGGATCTTCTGGCTTTCATTGTCTCTGGGGAGAAGTCTTGTGTAATTCTAATAGGCCTGCCTTTATCTGTTACATGACCTTTTTCCCTTACTGCTTTTAATATGCTATCTTTATTTAGTGCATTTGTTGTTCTGATTATTATGTGTTGGGAGGAATTTCTTTTCTGGTCCAGTCTATTTGGAGTTTTGTAGGCTTCTTGTATGTTCATGGGCATCTCTTTCCTTAGGTATGGGAAGTTTTCTTCTATAATTTTATTGAAGATATTTGCTGGCCCTTTAAGTTGAAAATCTTCATTCTCATTTACTCCTATTATCCATAAGTTTGGTCTTCTCATTGTGTCCTAGATTTCCTGGATGTTTTGAGTTAGAATCTTTTTGCATCATTCATTTTCTTTGATTGTTGTGCCCATGTTCTCTATAGAATCTTCTGCACCTGAGATTCTCTCTTCCATCTCTTGCATTCTGTTGTTGATGCTCACATCTATGGTTCCAGATTTTTTTTCTAGGGTTTCTATCTCCAGCGTTGTCTCACTTTTTGTTTTCTTTACTGTTTCTACTTCCCTTTTTAGGTCTTGGTTAGTTTTGTTCAATTCCATCACCTATTTGGTTGTGTTTCCCTGTTTTTCTTTAAGGACTTCTTCCTCTTTAGCACTCTTCTCCTGTATTTCTTTAAGTGAGTTATTAATGTCCTTCTTGATGTCCTCTACCATCATCATGAGATATGCTTTTAAATCCAGGTCTAGCTTTTTGCGAGTGTTGGGGTATCCAGGAATGGCTGAGGTGGGAGTGCTGCGTTCTGATGATGGTGAGTGCTGTTGTTTTCTGTTAGTAAGATTCTTACATTTTCCTTTCACCATCTGGTAATATCTAGAGTTAGTTGCGATAGTTGTCTCTGGTTGGAGCTTGTTCCTCCTGTGATTCTGTTAGCCTCTGTCAGCAGACCTGGGCCACTAGCTCTCTCCTGAGTTTCAGTGGTCAGAGTATTCTCTGCAGGAAAGCTTTCCTCTTGTAGGGAAGTTTCACAGATATCTGGCGTGTGCACCTACTTCCTGGCAGAAGATGAAGGCCGAAACAGGGTCTGCCCCAGAAGCTGTGTAGCTTTAGTAGTCCAAGCTCTCACCTGTGCAGATTAGTTCTGAGGGATTTGGGAACCAAGATGGCTCCCCAAGGTGCTCCAGCAAAGCCCTTCTGGGCAGGGTGGACACCTATCCTCTGGCAGGGAAGGTGCCTGGATGTCTGGAGCCCGAAATGGGGTCTGCCCCAGAAGCCTGGTTGCTTCTGCCTTTCCCAGAAGCTGTGTAGCTTCTGTAGTCCATACTCTCACCTGTGCAGACTAGTCTCTGAGAGCTCTGGGATCCAAGAGGGCTCCCCCAGGTGTTCCAGCAAAGCCCTCCCGAGTGGGGCGGACACCTCTCCTCTGGCAGGGAATGTGCCCGGATGTTTGAAGCCCGAAATGGGGTCTGCCCCAGAAGCTGTGTCACTTCTGCCTATCCCAGAAGCTGTGTAGCTTCTGTAGTCCACACTCTCACCTGCATAGACTAGTTGCTGAGGGATCCGGGAACCAAGATGGCTCCCCCAGGTGCTCTGACTATAAATTATTTTGATGACTTAAAAATGTCAATACTAAGTTGCACATTTTAAAAATAAATTTTATTAGTTTAATGAAAAGAAAAGTAGAAAAATAAAAAAAGACTACTTTGAAATAAATCACCTGGCTTCTTGTTTAAGGATACATAGTTTTTTAATGGGTTGAAGGAAGTATAAGATTGGAGAAGTTTATACGTTTTCTTAATAGTTGTCTTTATGCTTCTGCTATTATCAAGATAACACAGAGATTTAAAAAGTTCTGCTTTATGTAAACCACTGGGATTTCACACAGTGACAGAATATTTTAAACTCATTTCATTGAACTTTGTGGCCATTTTCATAAAGACTTAAACACTTGTAACTGTCTCTAAAAGTTCTGTGCTTAATTTGTGTTAATCATCTGTGCGGTGGACTCAGACTCACTTCTCTAGCCTCCAAAGAAAGGAGAGGCAGCAGAGGAGAAAGACATTTCATAGCATTCTTGATGAGGGGAATCCCCTCTCAAGGGTATGTGCACTGGCCTAAGGAGCATTCAGCCATCTGGTGTGCCTTCTTAGAGAAACATCTCCACGATCCAGAACACTGACCTCAACTTGGAGAGGCTTTGAGCTGAAATGCCAATCTCCTACTACATTAACAAAAACTATAGAGTGAGGCAGAGTTTATGCCATTCCTGGGGCAGGAGGGTGGGTATAATTAGATTTCTAGGATCTCACATTGCTTGGTCATTTCAACCAAATACTGACTAAGTAGTTTGTGATTACCAAGATAGGAACTGATCCGCCAAAACATTTCTAGTAGTTAAATTTCACAGAAAGAATTAAGATACTGATTTGTTTAGACTGTTGGTAAGTAGTCAGTGTTTAATATTGCCTCCTTTGATTTTCTAAATGAACAATGATGAGAGAGGGTGAAAGCTTTGATACCTTACCCCTGGGACATGAGATGGGCTAGGCATCTCCTAAATGAATTTCCACTAATTCTTGGGTACATATTCCTCAGATTTATTTTTAAGTAAAAGGAGATGTTATTGATGTGTTCTGATTCAAATAAAAATAAAGGTAAGTGCTGCATAATATTAAGTTTGGTCCATGTGGTCTCAATTGCAGTTCTTCAAGTCCACATCACTGGTTATGTAGAGGAGGATGAAATCTTAAAGCACAGTATCAGAGACGGGAGGAGAAGAGACCACATTCTTCAATTTTTACGTTGAACAGAGCCTCTTCATTATCCTATTCATGGTGCTGTGAATTAATGTTTTAATCTGTTTATACAGTTACAAGAAGCTATGATAAGCTGAGTGGCTTATTACAATAGAAATTCAATTCTTACCATTTCAGGGACTGAAAAATCTAAGGTCAGGTTTGATGTCTGGTAAAGTCCTCCTTGCTTGTTTATAGATGGCAATCTTTTCACTGTATTTTTTTCATTGTAGATCTCACTGTGATCTCTTTTATGACACAAACACCATTTGTGAGGGATCTTAACTTGGAATGCCCTATCATCATCACCTTAATGGTAAAGATTTCAACTAAAAACATTTGGAAATGCCTAACCAATCAAAGTGTAGAGAGAATTGTGAAATACTGGGCATTTATGTCAACTTCCTCCTCAGTGACCATCATCTAAGAAGAGAGTTTGGCTAAACTGTAAGAGCCTGAGGTTGGGGAAAATGAGAATGAAACACTGTCTCTTGGACATGCCAGGGTATAGGACTCCTATAACCACAGTGTCATATCAGCTGTTGTTACCTGCACAAGATCTGTATTAGATCAAGACAGTCAGCCTTCTATCATGGAGGGGGAGGCTCTCCTGATGCTCCACCCCTAATTAAAGAGCTATTGGCAGTTGATTGCTTTTGAGAAAAGGAGAATAATATTTGTTTAAGGGTATGATTACCAGGTTGATACATCACACTCCAGTGGAAGGCTCTATTACCACAAGCATAAGAGCAGCTCAAATTAGAATCAGTGAGATATTAAAAATGAAGATATTAAGCCGGGATTGGTAGAGTGTGGGAAGTGGATGTGGGAGGAGTTGGGGATAAATGGAAAGGATTAATATGATCCAAAGAAATTGTAGACAATATAATAATATAAATAAAATATATTAAAAATTTATTGGTAGAATGTGAAAGCATTCATTGAGTCTATTGTTTTAACCAAATTATTGTCTTTTTCACTGAAATTTTGGGATTATCTTTACCTCCTGTGGTGGCTATTCCTGGTTGTCAACTTGACTATTATCTGGAATGAACTACAATCCAGAATTGGAAGGCTCACCAGTGATCCTAATCTGGAGGCTGGGACATAGAAGTTTCTGACCTGGATCTTGGCATGGATATCTTGAGGCATAGTGGCTATGGATTCTAGAAGATTAAGACAGGGAGATCCATCATCTGGGATTAAAGGCATGGTGGCACACACCTTTAATCTGGGATACACCTGCTGGAGGCCTACATAAGGACATTGGAAGAAGGAAGATTTATTCTCTCTCTCTCTCATCTTTGACTGCTTGCCTTGTGAGGCCGAGCAGCTCCTAGATCCTTGGACTTCCATTCACAGCTGTTGCTGACCATTGTTGGGAGTTGGACTACAGACTGTAAGCCATCAACAAATTCCCTTACTATATAGAGACTACTCATAAGTTCTGTGACTCTAGAGAACTCTAACTAATAAACCTCCTAAAGATGCCCTCATTACCAACATGTCAGGGGGCCTATCTTCAGTATTTTTCTTTTAAGACCCAGTGTAAGAGCTTGAATCTTATATGTTTTTACCCACAGAATTTATATGTGCACTTTTGACTGATGTACTAGACACATCAAAAATTTACTTGAAAATAAGATTTTTGGTCTTGTGGGGAGACCTTATTCTCATGGATGAGTTTTAGGAGGATAAGGTTGGCCTCTTAACAGTGGTGTGGAACTGGGAGGGATGCAGCTGATCTGGATACTGCTGTTTGTTTTAGTCCTGTATAACAAAAGCTGAAGAAAAGTAACTGCTATCTCCTTATGTCACTCACATGGAAAAGAAGTGAAATTTTTCCAAGTGAAATGAACGTTATAGTTCATGTCCTTTGGTATTTGCAGAATATTCATACTGACTTTGGTGTGCTGAGGGTCTACTTCACCCAGGGCCTTTTCAATGGTTAAGACCTTTCTTAGTCTCTGGGGTTAACACGATGATCCTCCAGCCTCAGCCCACTTTTGTCAGTTCAGAGGAACCCAGTGTTTTCAGATGACTCTACTCTTGGATAGAAGTCTTTTCAGTGGTCAGTCTCAATCTTACTAATTTTTTTTTTCTCAGAGGTACTGGTGGCTTTGACTATGTACACAAGGAAATGAAATTCTGTTTTCACTAGAGATTTGTCACAGCTGGCTTTGGTTAACACACACACACACACACACACACACACACACACACACACACACACACACACAAAATCCAGACTAGGAATTGACTCACCAATTCCTGTCACTTCAAACCACCACCTGCCCTCATTCTTCAAGACTCCTGTCTTTGTGAACCTGACATGCAAAAGCCATGGACTTTCCCTTGGCACTGTGGTTGAAAGAGAGGACAGGCTTTTAAAAACACCAATGTGTCATCTATCTGAAGTTAAAATTGGAAAAGGGAGAGTTCTTTTATCCCTTTGTAAGTCTAAGTGAAAGAGAAAAGTAGCAAGTGAGACGCTACTCAGTTTTCTTCTCGACAGCAAACTCGATTCTAACTCTAAAACATACCTGAGATTCAGAGGTGAATTTTATCACTCCTTTGGCATTCTCTGGAGGGTATGAGAAATAAGGATTTTAGATTCATCGGGCTATGTAACTGCTATGTTCTCCAGAAAAGAGACATGCTGACATGCCATCTAGAGATGGGTGTGCCCCAAACAAAAGGCTGAGTTCTAGAGATTAGCTATGTCACGTAAACCAGGGACAGGGCACAAAGTAAACATCTGATGAGTGAAAAGTACTGCCTGATCGATTTTCCCTTCCTTCCTTCCTTCCTTCCTTCCTTCCTTCCTTCCTTCCTTCCTTCCTCCCTCCCTCCCTCCCTCCCTCCCTCCCCCCCTCCCCCCCAATAAGGACTTGCAGAAGTATCTTGAAGTGGTTGTTGAGATGATGGTAGAGGTAGGAAACTTTTCAGTCATTTCAACATGTGTGACAGTCAGGGATTTTAGAGACACCTGGATTACATTTACAGTGGACATGTTTCCATGAGTTTGTGATAACCTTGATCTCACTCTACTCCACTCCAATTGTTCTCAGGATCTACAAGTTGTCAGAGCCCTCCCTTGTACTTGTTGAATCACTACTTGAGAACTCTCTTGCTGGAGGACTGGGTGCTTGTCATTGGAATTCTTCTTAGTGCTCATGTGAATTCTGTATTCTTTTTTTTTTTTCCATTTTTTATTAGGTATTTAGCTCATTTACATTTCCAATGCTATACCAAAAGTCCCCCTTACCCACCCACCCCCACTCCCCTGAATTCCGTATTCTTGTTAAGGACTTGTTGACAGTGGCGTCCTGTTCTGAATTCTGTTCACCCCAAGGATCTTGGCTCTGTCACCTATCTCCATCTTTTCCTTGGGTAGTGCTTAGTGTAGGAGGATGGAGGGAAGCACTTTATCTTTATTTCTACCACTCTTCACTTTCTAGTTCCAGCTTGTAAGGATCTCAAAGAAAGATAGGCTAATAACGCCCGTTCCCATGACCTAGTTTGAATTCATCTGTATCTAGTCACTTATTAAAACATTGCTATTTACCATATACCCTGGACTGAGTTTCCTTTTAACTTTGTTCTTGAGTAATTTGAGTGAATTTTCATTAGGCCTTAGTTTTATTACAGGATCTTGCCTTTGGTGGCACAACACAGCCTCGATTTGCTTTGCTCTGTTCACCTCATCTCTGCCAGTTTCCTAATATCCCCTCTGGCTCTGCTACTACCATACCTTTTGTGGTAGCTTGTTGGCTCACAGATGGTCAAGTTTTGACAGATTTATAGCAACTCGAATTCTGAGCCCAAGAATTAATGGGTAAAGCAGCTTAATCAGTGTTCCTCATCTGAATCAGGGCATTCAGACTACAATCAGGACAACGATTCTTCTCATTTATCCTAACAATAAATCATTGAAAACAAGGCCTTGTGAGTTATGCTGAGTAGTCACATAGATCATGCTTAGATAAACTGATACAGTTTACAGCATTTACAAGGTATTTTGGTGTAACTATCTTACTGTCTTCAGATATTACCTCTGCCTCAAGGATTGCTTAGACTTTTCTAGACTTTACTTCTCTGCTCTTTATTATTTTTATAGTACATTTTTGTCATTTGATCAATTCCTATTTCCTGTTACCATCTGGTTCCTTGTGTACTTTAATTCTTGGACAGGAAGGAAGAAATATCAACTTCATAAGGGCAAGGCCATTACTTGGCACTGAAGCTGAGAGTATTGAATTAAGATGGAATGAACTGAGTTGATCCACACTCTACATTCTTCTTGAATGTCCTGGATCTGGCACAAGGAGCAATCATTTGACATTATGCTGTTAAGAGAATTCAGTAAATACACAAATATTTAATTATTTCTATCTCCGTTTTGGTCAAAGTAGGCATTTCTTCTCCTCTGATCCTTTATGAAATACAACCTTTTCAACCATTAAGGCTTCTTAAAATGGCCCCCCTATCTCCATTGCTGTGCTTGCTTGAGTTGGGCTCATTACATCATTGCTATGTGAGTGCAGAGTCTCCTCTTTTTCTTATCTTCTGCATTAGTTCTTTGTGGTAGCCAGGTAAACATTATAGTTTTCCCCATGAAAACAGAGCTTACTCCTGTGATTCCCCTTCTCTCTCAGCCTAGGCTACAGCTTTGTCACCGGGTCTGATGGATGAGACGTGGTGGTGATGGCGCTGTGCACACTGTCTGCTCAGAGCTCTTGCTATTCTTAGAACAGCGAGACCAGGCGAGGGAAGCCAAGCTGTCTTTCTCATGCTCTAGCTCTCATGAACAAGAAACCACAGCTCTGTGAGGAAATCCAAAAGCTGCATGTGGATGAAGCCATCCTAGATAGTCTAGTTGACACCTGAACATCAGGCCTTCGATAATGTAAGAGTGAAGTAGAAGCTACAGAGATGCCTGTCTATCAGAGCTGCCCTCAGAAGAAAAAAAACAAGCTCAGTGTTGTTTTAAAATCTGAAGGCTTCAGGATGGTTTAGCATGAAGCCCAAACTAACTGGTAAGTGATAAAAATTGGATATTTTTTTTGTCTTTACTACAGACTGAAATCCCCCCATTTATATTGTAAATCATATACTCAGGATCTGACCTTCCCTCATGAGTCTCTCCAGCTCGCTCCTCCTCTTCCAGTATGACACTTGAGATTTCCCCTGTGCACTATACCCGTCTTTCCATTCCTATTTTTCTCTTCTTGTTTGGGTACCTTCTGTTGATCCCCTAGGCAGTCTAACCTGTGGACATGTTGTGTCCTGTTGGTACTTCATTATTAATCATACCACTGGACTTTGATGTAAATGATTACATTTCCTTTCTCTAGGGGGATTGTGAACATATTAACACCAAAGTTCATCTCTTATTCTTTCTAGATGTATGAATCAGGTTTCAGTAAGGCAAAAATAAATAAAACATGACATAAAATGGTTCATGGTGACCTCTAACCTTCTAAAGGTCAGTAAGTACATTATTGGCTTTTAATCTAGTCATTCGCCTGCCTATGAGTTTTATTTTTTTCTTTCCTAATGAGTTTCTTTCTAATTGTTATAGATTTTATTGACCTAAAAGCAAGAAATGTGAGTCTTTTATTTTATAACAATTGTCAATTTAACTATCATGGTTTCATTAAACTATCTTACTGCCAAATGGGTATCTTAGTTTTTCACAGTTCTGAATTCACACATGATGATTTCATCTGGTTTGGCTTTCTGGAAAACAATTCCTTAATTTATTCTAAAGTATCTATCTGCCTGTCAATGCACAATATTACGTGATTTTTTTTTTTCAGATTTCTTGAAAGAAACCTAAGTTTAATAATGAAATTCCCCCCCCCCTTTTTTCTGGGGTGGGAAGATGGTTCATCAGATAAAGTCACTTGTTGCTAAGCCCAGGAGATGACTTGAGTTTAAACTTTGTGACTTACATGGTGGAAGGCAAGAACAGGCTTCTATAAGTTGTCATCGGACCTCTGTATAAATGTACAAAAATGCACTCTCTCCCTCTCCCTCGCTCTCTCTCTTCTCTCTCTCTCTCTCTTCCTCTCCCTCCCTCTCTCTCTCCTCTCTCTCTCTCTCCCTCTCCCTCCCTCTCTCTTTCCTCTCTCTCTCTCTCTCTCTCTCTCTCTCTCTCTCTCTCACACACACACACTCACACACACACACACACACACACACAGACACACAAAGAAATAAAATAAAAAAAATCGTTTCTGATATGTTAAAGAAATTACTGTCTATTGTATTAAATAAAAAAAATCTGTTGAACCCAATCTGTTAATCCATTTGATTCATTGTGTTGCATAAATCACTCAAGTGATAACATGAAATCATCAATAGAGATGAAAGAGTGTGAGAAGCAAGTCCAATCAAAATAAGAGAAATTAAAATTACTTGGGGTTCTCACCCTCATGTCAAAAGAAGAGTCAGATAAACACACAGCAAACATAGCCACCCTCTCCACAAAATCGTGGCAAGCCTGAGCCAGCCAACACACAGAGAGTGATGTGAATGTTCTTCCTGGAAATCTAGTGTGAAGACAAAGAAGGGAAGTGACTTACAGAGTGATGTGTACATGAACAACCCAGCCCTCTGTCAGCTCAGCGGATGAGCGTGAACAATGAGATAGTTAGTGCCCATAGTTTTAGTTGTTAAAAACAATACGGCAATAATGATGCCATATTTTATAACTTCATTTTGGTTGTTACATGTGGGCTTTCTTTCACATATTCCCTAGCAAAATTATTCCAGTAGTGATTTGGGGAGATGGGGTTTTAGAAACGCTGAATACACGCCATGCTGTACAAGGGATTTGGATAAAAATAACAGTTATATTCTCTGACCTAATTATAAGAGAGGGTGATTGCTTGGCTGGAGCACCAAAGTTGAGATTGAATAAGACAACACAACCGTAACGGGGATGATATTCATCAGAAGTTATTTTTATTGTAATATAGATTTAACACTTTCTTTTTCAAAAGGAAAGCATGCTCTTTCCCCTAGAAGATTTCTTTCGTTTGATTCTCTGAACTTGAACAGATCACACCTGACAGATAACAGGAATGTAGGGGGAAGGGCAAACTAGAGTGGCAAGGAGTACTCCATGATAATCACCCGGCTCATCCTCGGAGGCTAACTTTATGAAATAGAAGAAAAATCAAATCATAAATAATGGAGCAAAAGGAAGTCAAGATTGCTAATGTTGCATAGAAAGCATCAGGTTTCTGAGCATGTTTATCAAGGCTCATGTTCAGTCCAAACTAAAATGAAACACTTCCTGTTTCTACAAAGGAGAAAAATGTAACACACTGCCCTGTCTTAAGGGCGAGATGTGTAGAAAAACGCTTCCATACGCAGCTGGAGTGGGTCCAGCAGGAGCAGGCACGGAAGGCAGTCCTTCATGGGTAAAGGATAAAAGCTAAACAATGGACCTTTGTGGGTGGGATATTGTGGCTGTCATTCATACATTATGAAGGACTATTTTGAAAGAGAAATGAGTAATCCAAGTATTGATGGAAAGGTCTAGAACCAAAATAGACAAGCACGGCACACGAGCAGTGCTGGCCGAGTCTTTCTGCAAGTTTTTCTAGTAGCACCTGCCTCTTTAGTAAAGTTCTGCCTGTGGGGGAAAGCCGTGTGGCAGCAGTGGGGTTTGGGGTTTGGGTTTGGGGTTGGGGGTGGGGGTGGGGGTGGGGGTGGGGGAGCCAGTCCCGAGCAAGAGTGAGATCAAGATGTATCGAAACCCTGAAAATCTCGTCCAGCAGGAGTAGGACTTTTCCCTTCTTGCTCTGGGCCTGCATGTCCTGATGCAAGAACCCTGTACCACCCCACCTCTGCCATCTTTGAGGTAGTAACATAGCCTGGTGACAAAATGACATGTTTCACTTCCTCTTTCCCTATAAGGACACATTCAGCAAGTACTTGGAATCTCTCTTCATGCAAATGAAGAGTTCCCTGCACTTCAGCACCAGCCAATCATGAAAACCCCTCCTCTTCATGCAAATGAAGCGTTCCCTGCACTTTGACACCAGCTAATAATCTATACTCATTCCACAAGCCTCTACTCACTCCCCAAGGTTGATAAAACCCTTGTTACTCACAATAAAAGAGAGCATTTTCACTGAGAAGAGAGCGTTTTTTTGTTGTTGATGTTTTGTTTTTTTTTTTGTTTGTTTGTTTTTGTTTGTTTTTTTCCTCAGAGAAGGCTGTTTCTCCCTGGACTCACTGCCGGCTGAGATCCTAGAACCCACACACCTGGATCAGCTTTGATCCTTGAAATCAGGCTCAGTGCTCACCAGTGACTGGGCACCCAGAGGGCAGAAGGAGACCCTGGCAGGCCGTTCTGCAACATGGTAGGATAGGCTGTGGTATAATTCCATGTGGGGTTTCTGTGGAACCATGGGAACTGTAGTTCAGATCCCGACATCTACAGACCCAGGGGTTCCCTGCTTCTCTGCATTTTAACCCCAGCTGTATGGGGGACAGAGACTGGAGAATGGCTGGGGCTTATTGGTTTTCAGCCTACCTGAGAAAATGTCAGAGAAACCTTGTCTCAAAGGAAAGGGTGGATAGTAAAATGGAGTTCACCGATGCTACCTTCTGGCTTTCATATACAGCCCTGAATCTAACTGTCTGTCTGTCTGTCTCTCTCTCACACACCTACTAAATACTTAAATTAGAGTAAATCCAGGCAAAATATAAACTCCTACATTTTTTATACGTCCAAGGTCTCAGTTGACACATGAGCCCTGTTCTGTTGTGTAGCTCCGGATGAAAATCTTCAGAGCCTGGGATTGGATGTGAACCTGAAAGTCAGTAACAGCTAGGCCTCTATTGTCCCAAGGAGCGGGTGTTTATGTGGGAGTACCTACTTCCCCGTGAGGCGATGTGGATCAAAATTGTCCTTTGACGGATGAAGAGGGTAGACTCAGGCCTTCCACACAGTGTCACAGTGTGCTGTTAGCAAAGTCTGTGTTTGCTGCCTGTATTTCATACGAATTCTAATACTGTTGTCAATTCTTGGTAGTTAGAATGACTCCTAGACTTTACCCGATGAACTGAGTGTTTTGTTTGTTTTGATGAAGTAGCATTGAAACTCCACATAGAAACTAGAAAACTAAGAGAAAAACAGATTATTTTTTGACAGATGAGAACTTTGAGCCCCACAATCAACTAAGAGATGAGATTTTTAAAAAAAAAATCTTGTCTTTTTTTTTTTCATTTAACTAAAATATAATTCCTAGGAAAGGCTAATTGTCTCTCTCTTGGCAGTTGTGACTCCCTTTCAGTTCTTCATCAAGAGGTGAGGCCCCATGAGATTGCCACATCTATATTGGCATGCCAGCTGATGATGGGATTATCCAGGTCTTGTTGAGACAGCCATGTTGAGATTTCAAGGGCGCAGCTTCCTTGGCACCTGAGTAAATGACTCTTAAATACAGTATAAAACTCTGTGCTATTCTGTCTTGTTCTGCAAGTGCAAAACAACACATGTTTCTCTAAGACTTAACTAAATTTAAAGACTGATTTGCATAGAGCTTACATAGTACAGGCAGTTGATCAGCACAGAGTGCTACAGTGCTGTCCACCCCACACGCTGGCATGGCTACATTACAGACACCGAGTCCCAGCAACCCTCACAGCTAACTCCATGAGACAAGTGCTGTTCTGTGCTCATATTATACATGGATAAGCCAAGGCTTAGAGAGGTTCAGTAAATTACTTAGGGTCACACAACTAGTGTGTAGCAATAATGGGATTTCTTTGATACTCTTAATGTCTGGCTTTATGAAATCTATACACACTGCCTTTCAGTAAAAAAAATACAAGCATGCAAAGGTAGTTGATCTCTAGGAAGGCTACCTAGCCAGTGCATAAAAGATACTGGTAACTGATGGTCTGAAGGCAGAAACCCGGAGAACTTTTACTGAGTAGTTTCGGAGCTACTTAAACAAGGAAGGCTATTTCAGTTCGGTGTGCTGTGTGTGCATATCCTGACTCGCCCTTTCCTTAGGGAAAACAAGGAGCAAAATATACATAGAAATGAGCCTTTTGTTGCTTCGCCAAATTTGGCAAGGTTGGTGATCATGGCCTCCAAATAGAAGAGGAGAACTTCCCTGCCAGTAAATGAGCGCGCCTTTCAAAGTCAGATGAAAGGGTCCTCTGTGCGTACCTGACAGCCTGTTTCAGTAGGGAAGGGAGCTCTGTGAGAAAAAGAAACGCGACGTGTTAACGGAGTCAGATCTAACCATAGCCCGACCCTGTGTTTGAAAGTCTTAAAATAATCAATGAAATAAAGCGCCCTGAGTCAGAGGATATGACATCCTCATTTGCATGATTCAGAATGGCAGTGACGTCACAGGCAGCCAGTCCGCGGGGAGGAGTTCCTGAACATGGAAACGCTGAACAATTAACGGCCACAGGAGTTGGCACCAAATGAATTAATTGTCTTAGATAACTGAAGCCTGTCCCATTGGCCCCGCACAGGAAGCTGGTGGCTATCAGAACTTCACAGTAGGTTATTCCTGCTACCGCCCTCCTGTATTCTCTGGAGTGTGGGGCTGGCAGCAGGAAGTTCTGTGAGGTAAACGGAAATGCTGAATTTCTTTTAAAAAGAAACCATAACACTTTTATTTATCTATAGAGATTTTCATATGTGCATACAATGTATTTTGATCATATCCGCCCTTCCATTCATCCCCCGCAACTACTTCGATTCAAAACACCGCCCCCCCCCACACTCTAACCCCTTCCCAACTTCATGTCCACTATTTTTGAAGTATTCCACTGATCCAATTTGTGCTGCCCTCACATGCATGGATGTTGGGCTATTGACTGGAGTGTAGTCAACCTACCATGGGCCCCATCCCTGAAGAAAACAGACTTTAAGTTTCCTAGCAACTGTCAAGAGCGCCTCAGCTGGCTGTAGGAATTCACAAAGCTCTCCCATACTCCATGGTATGGTGGACAGTGAATCTGGTTGATCTTCAGGTCTTATGTGGGCAACCACAGCTGTGTGACTTCATGAGTACCATGGCCCTTTCAAAGACACTGCTTTTCAGTCCCTCTGGATTTCTAGCTTTTAGATCTTTCAGTTTCCTCTCCTGTCATGTTCCCTGAGCCTGTTTGGAGGCTATGATACAGATGTTCTGTTTATGACTGAGTTACTCCCTAGATACCTATTCTCTGAGCTTCAACCCGTTGTGAGCTCCTGTGTCAATTCAAGAAGCGTCCTTAATGAGATCTGAGAGCTGCACTCATCTGTGGGCAGCAGCTGCTTATTTCAGGGACAGTGTCCAGTCCTTAGAAAACTGCATCTGTCTTTTGAAGTTCTCACATAATTATCATATTGACCACAGTGAACTTTATAACTTGATTACAGAAGTCAGAGGATAAAGGCCTATACAGAACCCATGAACTTCATTGAGTGCGGAGGCTGATTATCTACCCTAGGAAGATGATCCAGTGGGAAGAGAGGCCCCTTGGTATTGCAAACTTTATGTGTCCCAGTACAGGGGAATGCCAGGGCCAAGAAGTGGGAGGAGGTGGGTAGGGGAGCAGGGCTGGGTGAGGTATAGGGAACTTTCGGGATAGCATTTGAAATGTATATAAAGAAAATATCTAATAAAAAATATTCTTTGCAAAAATTGATAAGTATTTAAGTATTTGAGGAGATGAATATGTTAATTAGTTCAATTTAATCATCCTTGATTCTATCGGTATATCAAAACATCACAGTGTACCCCATAAATGTGTGCTATCACAAAAAAAAGGGAGACATTTGAACTCTAAAAGTTATAGATCTGGTCCTGGCAATTACAGTCTAGAGACGATAAACAGCCTTTCATAATATATTTTAATCACATAGAATCTTGAAAACTAGGCTCAGCTAATGAAGTGACAACATTTTCACTGCTGAATATAAAATGCTCCAACATCCCATCAGTATTTTAAAAATTAAAACATTTTTTCATACATTTTATTTTAATCACATTCTTCCCCCACCCCCTACACAACTTCTTCCAGATCCTTCCTACCTCTCTACCCTCAAGGTATATTAGTTATACTCCAGGACACGCCCCGTGCCCAGGGACAGGCCAATACAAAATGAATTACATGTTTTTCTGGTCTGGTTTTGGTATTTTCTTTTTGTCTTACTGAATTAGTCTTTTTTAATACACAGGAATGTGCCCTGCTACCTGTGTAGACTCAGCCTTTGTCAGCCTACTGATACAGCAGCTCTCTTGATCAGACTCTACCTCATAAAACCTTAATGTGATTTAGAGAATAAACAGACCAAGGGAAGAGCTCTCTGTGCTTTGAATGTAAGCCTTTCTGTTGTAGTAGGATTTAAAAATCTCATCTGTGGATTGTCATTTGTAAGGGGTGTTCTTCAAAGATGAAGTATTCTTGAGCATCCTGGCTCCTGAGTGGATCTTTTTTGATGGTTGAAAGGGGTACTCCTAACCTGTAAAGAAACCCATCTGAAACCTGCCAGCACACAGACTCATACAAACTTCTCAAGCCACTAGGAGCAAAACTCCTCACACAGCGATGCCACTCTCCATAGCCCCATCTAATGTGTAAATACGTCATATTTGGGAATAGGTGATACCGTTGCCAAAATGCAGTGGATTACTAAACATGGGTCAAAGTGGCAGTCGTGCCAGGAGCCAGATGAATAGGAAGAAATGAGTACTCTGATTACATTTCCTTTTGTGGTGTTCTGACGATTGAAATCAAGTATCTTTATCAAGAGAAAACCTGTGAGGGCTACATCCACAGCCCACCCAGTTCCCCTGCGAGCTCCACTGCTCCTTCCTCTCCCGATTCATCGAGTAGACATCTGTTGCCAAAACATCACGTATTCTGGCTCACTGTTAACTACTGCCATTGGGAAAGCCCAAATGCACAGCGGATACTAGAAGAGTCAGAAGTAGGTATTCTGACATTTTCTAAATATAACTTTCTTCCTTGTAAGCCAGTGCTACAAGAACAAATTTGTTTAATTTCCATTGTGTTGTGAGGACAGTAGAAAGGTGTTGGTAACTCTGACATAACGGAGAATGAAAACATGCTCTGTTTTGGTTTTGGCCAGCACCAAAACAGCTTTCCACGGAACATAGCCCATCTTGGAGAGTTTGAAAAAAAAATATCATTTGTTGTTATTGGGAAAGGTTACCTAATGCACTTCTGCTTAAAAGAAGTTACTTTACTGAAGCTTAGGATAAAACAAATCTTATAATTTTTAAATAGGTTGTCATGATACACACTGTATATCCCAGGGTGACCTTGAACTCACGGCCATCCCAAGTGCTAGGTACTTACAGGATTAGGTCACCATATTCGGTAGGAGAAAGCCCACTTTTAACTACAGCTTATTGACATAAATAAAAAAGGTGACACCATAAAGATCGTGTTTAGGTCATCTTACAATGCTAAACTCGTTAGTAATTCAGATTCTCTGGTTCCATTTCAGATATGCTGAACTACAATCTGTATTGTAAGAAGACTTTCTGTGGATTTATATGGATTTATATCAAGTTTGGGAAGCCCCGGATTCTATCGAGAAGCCTTGTTACTATTTTCCAAGATTTGTTAACTAGCCTAGTCACCAGGCGTGAGGCTCTTAAGAAACAAAAGACTCTTCATGTGTCTTCTTCAGCCCACTCTCTACTTTTATAAAAGGACACTCACTGGCTTGATATATTTGTTCCTCCAATACTAAAAGTATGATGAAAATAATGTAAACCAACAATCTTATGGGAAAGAGATTGGTACTATCTGCTTTTTTTTTCTCCTTTCTAAGTCAGTCGAACAAACTATAATTAAACTAAGTCCTACTCTGGTTTCTTAGAGACAGATGTCTCTAAGTTTTTACCTTGCAGGTGTAAAATATGTAAGAGGGCTTCCCTGATTAATCAGAAGCCCTAGGTGAGAGAAGAAACCCACACTCCACATTCAGTTTGCATCAAATCGATATGCATGTAGGCTTCGGTTTTATATAACGACGTGCATCTGCTGTACATTTTTCTCCCTGGTTCTCTAACTCGATGGAATTTTTGTGCTGAACACACTGAATGCCAGATATAAATTTGTTATGGTTTTTACTACATATATTCCTGGATTTCTTCCCAGACCACTGACTTCGGGTGGGGCCTGGAATATGTATTTTAAAAGCCACCTGGCAGTCAGCAAGGCTTGGAAATTATTGAGCTAGTAGATTCTGAGTGACCAACCAGCATTATAATAGTAAGAAAAATCTAGCACGGTTAGGTACTCTAACTAAATGACTATTTTGGCATTTATTTAAAATAACTAAATTGTTAATTGAGAAAAATTTACTAGTTTGCTTTGACTTACAGACACATTTGCTGCTAAAGAATTTCCAACACACACGCACACACGCACACACACACACACACACACACACACACACACACACACTCAGCACAGATAATCTTGTGGAAATGGTTTGTATTTCCTGGAATGGTATTTTTGAAAAAGAATTTTCCCTAGGGTTGAACCAGTTAGTCCCCCTGGAAAGTCAGTCTATAGTTAGGAAGATAGAGAGATTAGATAGTGATCAGAATGACCCTGAATCAGTTCTGAGTGTTTAAACTCTGCCAACCACGCTCCACAGGTCATCGTAGAGAGGTGCACATCCTTTCTTTGGAAAGAAAAGACTTTGTACTGATTTCAAGAATTATTTTCAAGCAATGTTCCAACCAAACAAAAGAGGCATGGAGATTTTGAGGAGGCTTCTATGTATTTTTATAGGAAAACCACTTAGGGGTAGGCTAATTTTTGGCCATACTCAGTTTAAGAGCTCATTCTGGAGGATGTTCAGTTTCGGGTCAGAGATCAAGAAGGAAAGATAGAGATGGTGATGATGATGGTGATGGTGATGGTGATGATGATGATGGTGATGATGTGTGTGTGTGTGTGTGTGTGTGTGTGTGTGTGTGTGTGTGCATGATCAGCCAAGATCACAGAGCACATACTCAGAAGGTCACAGTGGAGGATAGGAGCCTCTCAGATATGCTCAGATTTTTGCAAAATGTTTTTGCTGAAGCAAAAGCTAACGATACTCTGAGGGTATAATGCTATAGCAACTTGCCCTTTGGACTTAGTTGTCTCTAAGCCATTGTCCATTGGGATGCTTTACTCCCCATTCTTGGTTGGTCCTGAGTATAAGGCCGCTTTTCTGAAGACTCTCCCGGCTAGATGGGGCTGATGTATCATCCTAGTTAGGACAGTGACACTCTCTTAATGCCAGCAGGAGACAGGCTTCAGGATCAGGAAGCAGAGCCATTGGCACCACAGTTTGAGTTTCTCTTGTGTATTCATTCTATAACACTTTAAAAGCATATGTAATTATGATCTAAACCACAAATAAATAAATAAAATTAACCTCCCGAATCTGAATTGCCCAGAAAAGTATAGATTTAATGTTCTGGGGGAATGAAGGCCAAGCCACAATTAAGCAAACATGCTAATTGGATACCATAGAAGGGTTACTTAGTATTGCATCTAATCGTTGTATTTCATTTTAAGTCTGGTAAGCCACAGGCAACACAGTAAGACTTTAGAATACTACAGCTAATTGAATGAACAGAGCAATAGGAAAATACTAATAAAAATCATTTACTGCTTGACTCTGCTGACCATTAATTTTGTTATCATTATTTCCCCTTGCTGTTAGTTCTTTAAAGCGAGGTCTCCAGGACACTGGCTGTCCTGGGACTTGCTATTACGAACAGGCTTTTGATCCGTCTCTGTTTTCTAAGTGCTCAGACTAAAGGATTATGTAAAAGTAACTCTTATTCACCAGATGTAGTCTTCTCTGAGACTTACTGCTGAAAAGCTCACCCTTTTTAGTTCTTTCTGAACTCTGGCTGGCTGGTTCAACCCAGCTGTTCTGGCTCAAACTCCTACCTGACTGATTCAAATTAGCTTTGCGGAGTACTACTCAGCTATTAAAAAGAATGAATTTATGAAATTCCTAGGCAAATGGATGGACCTGGAGGGCATCATCCTGAGCGAGGTAACCCAATCACAAAGGAACTCACACAATATGTACTCACTGATAAGTGGATATTAGCCCAAAACTTAGGATACCCAAGATATAAGATACAATTTTCCAAACTCATGAAACTCTAGAAGAATGAAGACCAAAGTGTGGACCCTGTGCCCCTTCTTAGAATTGGGAACAAAACACCCATGGAAGGAGTTACAGAGACAAAGTTTGGAGCTGTGACAAAAGGATGGACCATCTAGAGACTGCCATATCTAGGGATCCACCCCATAATCAGCTTCCAAATGCTGACACCATTGCATACACTAGCAAGATTTTGCTGAAAGGACCCAGATATAGCTGTCTCTTGTGAGACTATGCCGGGGCCTAGCAAACACAGAAGTGGATGCTCACAGTCAGCTATTGGATGGATCACAGGGCTCCCAATGGAGGAGCTAGAGAAAGTACCCAAGGAGCTAAAGAGATCTGCAACCCTATAGATGGAACAACATTATGAACTAACCAGTACTCCGGAGCTCTTGTCTCTAGCTGCATATGTATCAAAAGATGGCCTAGTCGGCCATCACTGGAAAGAGAGACCCATTGGACACACAAACTTTATATGCCTCAGTACAGGGGAACGCCAGAGCCAAAAAAAATGGGAATGGGTGGGTAGGGAAGTGGGGGGGGGGAGGGTATGGGGGAGTTTTGGGATAGCATTGGAAATGTAATTGAGGAAAACACATAATAAACAAACAAACAAACAAACAAAAACAAATTATCTTTGCGCAGTTTCTGACTGGATTGCTCTGCTTAGCCTAAAACTAACTGTGGCAATTTGTTCTAATCTTCTGGCTCCTTCTCATTCTCTGGCTTGTTCTGTCTTCACCTGTAACCTGTCTCGGTAAAGCTGCCTCCTCCTCCTCCTCTTCTTTCCCCTGCTCTCCCACTCTGCACACCCTCTCTAAAGTTGCCTTTTTCCTGTCTGTTCTTGGGAGAGTTGGGCATAGCCTATATTTGACTCATTCTGTCAAATCTTTCTCTGAGTCATCACTTTGTCCCAGAATTAGATGCCATTTTCAAAGATGGCTGTTTCCTTCTAAAAACTAACCTTATTTTCATTGTTTAGGGTTAAAGGTGTATACTAAGGGCATGTCTGTATTCTAGCCATATTATACTGTAATCCAGGGCATGTTTGCATTCCATTGGGATCACATAGACCTAGAAGGTCTTTGGATATGATCCCTTGTCATAGCAGTCAAGTTTCTGGACTAAAATTACTCTATAAGGGTATAAGACACTGTGCATGACCACAACTATTTTTATCCTTAGTTTGAGTCCTGGCTCTAGCTCCTAGGAGCTAGCATTTGTAAGATTGCTCAATTCTTCTAACTCTTGTCCTTTATGTTGGTATAATGAGTCCAGGGACTTATAACCTTGATTCAGATTTACAGGATAGAAATGTATTCCAATGTTAAAAATATAAAACTAGGATAAATAGTTCTTCCAATATCTCAGGAAGCTTTGTATGGTTAGGCAACCTTGGCTAACCTGGGCTTCAAGATGAGGACTCCTTTAAATCTTTCAGACTTCTAGTGTCAGCCCGTACAGACATACATTATTAGCTTTGAGGTCTTATGACTGAGATGAAACCCCTGTCTACAGCCTATGGGGGGGCCTTTTAAACCTGCCTCTTCTCTACACGACTGAGTTCTATGAGCTGACTTAAGGATCAGTACCGTTCACCAACAAAGGGAAATATTCATCAAAATGTTCAAAGCAGATAGCAGATTATCAGAAGCCACAATGGCAGTGTGTGACCAAGGAGTCAGGCCTGAAGAGCTGATTTTTTTTTTCTAGCTCTGGATCTTTCTACTAGTTCAGGGAGTGAGGACAAGGCACTGATTTTCTTCATTGCCTCCCTCCCCGTTCAGGAATCAAATTAAAAAAAAAAATCCCACAAGCCTTCAAGAGTAAATTCCACTCTAAGTTAGGATTTGTAACCAAGGGCAATGTACTCACAGTTGGATGAATGCAAAACTCCAAGTAAGGGTGGCTAAGAAAAAAGAAAAGAGTGGAGACATTTCATTTTCACATCACTAAAACAGTGGAATATAGCACTTGTTCCAAAAGAGTAAAGAAAGGTTTATAAACTATAGGTTTATAGGGATAAACTTTCAGGTTTAAGAAAGCCTGAAAACTATTTCCAAGTCAACACTCTCCTCACCTGTTTCTTTAATTAATGAAAACAAGCATGGGCAGTTGAGAGAAGGTGATATTGTAAAGATTAAGCTGTTTTTTACTTTCACTACACTAGTGGGTCCTCTAATGTAGTTTGTTAGCTCATTATGTAACTTTGTGCCTTCTCAACTTTCACCTGGATGCTAGTAAGGTGTAGATATATGAAAACTTAATCTTCAAAGGACAGAAAATCTGAAAAAAAGTTGAGGTTATTACATCACTTTTAGAGATGTCAGCCATGATTATTCCTGGGTCAGATTTGAGTCTTGTCTAAGCTTCTAGGAATGTAGATTTTAAAAGAAGATGCTTTAAATGACTTGTCTGTTGTATTTTGTCATATGTGTTTTGCATAGCCCTGCATTCACCAACATTCACCAACATCTTTGCTTATCTTGGGATTTTTTTTATTTTTATTTTTTGGAAATGTACATGACAGAATACATATGGTATGTGGATGTTAATGAAGACACCATACAGCTTGCATGCTGCATATAGAAATATCAAGCTGACACTAAGTAGGCAGTGTTCTTTGTGCTGATAAATCCCATAGTGCTAAAAGAAGCTATATGGGCTGTTAGGGTAGGATTGTTGGATAAAGGCACCAATAGTCTTACCTAGTTGTGAACTTTATGAAGTATAATACCAAGTTGCCAGGAAGGATGTGTCCATTGGTGCAATGGTGGCATGGCTCTTATGGTTGTTACCAACCATTCTCTGATTGAATTATGGACCATACTAAACATACAAATAATCAAACAAACACACAAACAAATAAACACACAAGCAAACACCTACTATTGCAAACCCCATACAAACCCATGACTGATGAGGCCCTTAATTTTAGGAGCAACTTAAGACTGACGTTCAGCTAAATTGATATAGCATAAACCTGTCTAAATATTTATGTTTATACCACAGAGTAAGGCTATCTCAGAAAACTTTCCACAGAACAGAGGCAAATGTGAAGCATCATAGATGTGTAAAGCAAGATGCTGAGAATTGTAGATGTCTGAGGGCTCAGATACAAAGAGAAATACGATTTCCTTACACCTTATGACAGAAGTTACTGATTTAAATTCGTATAAAATAGAAATATCTTATGGAAAAGATCGTGGAATATCTTGGTGGATGTTAGAGGCTACTTGAGTTTGGGATTCAAAATTCCTGTGATTGGCTTTAGTTTAAACTTTTCCTGAAGCCAAAGATGTGATTTTAATATAACATTCCCCTATACTTCCATTAAACTAGAAATAAACATTTTTGTTGTTAAATTATATCTTTCTTAAAGATGGGTCATGTTAATACACTTACCAAGACAAATTAAAACTTTTTTTTTTGGTAATAAGACAAGGTATTTCTGCATTTCACTGACTCTAGGTTTTGCTTGCTCATGAGTTTGAGCTGCTGGCAGTTGCTGGGCACTGCAACCTGGCATCAGAGTTTTAAGAGGCATTTTTGCAGACTGAGTCACATGGCGTTTGTCTAGGATTATGGTTTGTGGGAAGAGTATGTTCTTGATGTGATATTGATTTGCATGCTACTCTTAGCTGTTAGTGACCCAAACTCAAATTAAAGCCATATTACTTTCACAGGGCCATCCATTGCTGTTGACAATGGTAGAGAAAGGAAGCATTGATCTGGGAGCTCTTTCATTCTGCTCTGTACACAGAATGAGCAAAATATTCTCAAAGAGGGCATATTAAAGAAGGACCTGGATAAAATGATGGATTTATTGGTATCCTGTGGTAAGAAAGCAAAAGAGCTCTTTTACGAGTTCATTTTACTGTCACTGGGAGAGGAACCAATGGGTGATGAGATACCAACTTCGCATATTATCTGAGTCTTCTAATTTAGTAAATCTACAGAATGGTTATCAGTTTGATCTGGCTTCAGTTTCAAATTTCAGTGACCTTGTGCCAGGTTAGGATATTTATTCTTTTTTTTTTTTTTTTTTTTTTTTTTTTTTTGCTTGGTTCTTTTTTTTTTTTTTTTTTTTTTCTTTCCATTTTTTATTAGGTATTTAGCTCCTTTACATTTCCAATGCTATACCAAAAGTCCCCCTTACCCACCCACCCCCACTCCCCTACCCACCCACTCCCCCCCTTTGGCCCTGGCGTTCCCCTGTACCGGGGCACACAAAGTCTGCGTGTCCAATGGGCCTCTCTTTCCAGTGATGGCCGACTAGGCCATCTTTTGATACATATGCAGCTAGAGTCAAGAGCTCAGGGGTACTGGTTAGTTCATAATGTTGTTCCACCTATAGGGTTGAAGATCCCTTTAGCTCCTTGGGTACTTTCTCTAGCTCCTCCATTGGGAGCCCTGTGATCCATCCATTAGCTGACTGTGAGCATCCACTTCTGTGTTTGCTAGGCCCCGGCATAGTCTCACAAGAGACAGCTACATCTGGGTCCTTTCGATAAAATCTTGCTAGTATATGCAATGGTGTCAGCGTTTGGATGCTGATTATGGGGTGGATCCCTGGATATGGCAGTCTCTACATGGTCCATCCTTTCATCTCAGCTCCAAACTTTGTTTCTGTAACTCCTTCCATGGGTGTTTTGTTCCCACTTCTAAGGAGGGGCATAGTGTCCACACTTCAGTCTTCATTTTTCTTGAGTTTCATGTGTTTAGGAAATTGTATCTTATATCGTGGGTATCCTAGGTTTTGGGCTAGTATCCACTTATCAGTGAGTACATATTGTGTGAGTTCCTTTGTGATTGTGTTACCTCACTCAGGATGATGCTCTCCAGGTCCATCCATTTGGCTAGGAATTTCATAAATTCATTCTTTTTAATAGCTGAGTAGTACTCCATTGTGTAGATGTACCACATTTTCTGTATCCATTCCTCTGTTGAGGGGCATCTGGGTTCTTTCCAGTTTCTGGCTATTATAAATAAGGCTGCTATGAACATAGTGGAGCATGTGTCCTTCTTACCAGTTGGGGCTTCTTCTGGATATATGCCCAGGAGAGGTATTGCTGGATCCTCCGGTAGTACTATGTCCAATTTTCTGAGGAACCGCCAGACTGATTTCCAGAGTGGTTGTACAAGCCTGCAATCCCACCAACAATGGAGGAGTGTTCCTCTTTCTCCACATCCTCGCCAGCATCTGCTGTCACCTGAATTTTTGATCTTAGCCATTCTCACTGGTGTGAGGTGGAATCTCAGGGTTGTTTTGATTTGCATTTCCCTGATGATTAAGGATGTTGAACATTTTTTCAGGTGCTTCTCTGCCATTCGGTATTCCTCAGGTGAGAATTCTTTGTTCAGTTCTGAGCCCCATTTTTTAAGGGGGTTATTTGATTTTCTGAGGTCCACCTTCTTGAGTTCTTTATATATGTTGGATATTAGTCCCCTATCTGATTTAGGATAGGTAAAGATCCTTTCCCAGTCTGTTGGTGGTCTTTTTGTCTTATAGACAGTGTCTTTTGCCTTGCAGAAACTTTGGAGTTTCATTAGGTCCCATTTGTCAATTCTCGATCTTACAGCACAAGCCATTGCTGTTCTGTTCAGGAATTTTTCCCCTGTGCCCATATCTTCAAGGCTTTTCCCCACTTTCTCCTCTATAAGTTTCAGTGTCTCTGGTTTTATGTGAAGTTCCTTGATCCACTTAGATTTGACCTTCGTACAAGGAGATAAGTATGGATCAATTCGCATTCTTCTACATGATAACAACCAGTTGTGCCAGCACCAATTGTTGAAAATGCTGTCTTTCTTCCACTGGATGGTTTTGGCTCCCTTGTCGAAGATCAAGTGACCATAGGTGTGTGGGTTCATTTCTGGGTCTTCAATTCTATTCCATTGGTCCACTTGTCTGTCTCTATACCAGTACCATGCAGTTTTTATCACAATTGCTCTGTAGTAAAGCTTTAGGTCAGGCATGGTGATTCCACCAGAGGTTCTTTTATCCTTGAGAAGAGTTTTTGCTATCCTCGGTTTTTTGTTATTCCAGATGAATTTGCAAATTGCTCCTTCTAATTCGTTGAAGAATTGAGTTGGAATTTTAATGGGGATTGCATTGAATCTGTAGATTGCTTTTGGCAAGATAGCCATTTTTACAATGTTGGTCCTGCCAATCCATGAGCATGGGAGATCTTTCCATCTTCTGAGATCTTCTTTAATTTCTTTCTTCAGGGACTTGAAGTTTTTATCATACAGATCTTTCACTTCCTTCGTTAGAGTCACGCCGAGATATTTTATATTATTTGTGGCTATTGAGAAGGGTGTTGTTTCCCTAATTTCTTTCTCAGCCTGTTTATTCTTTGTGTAGAGAAAGGCCATTGACTTGTTTGAGTTAATTTTATATCCAGCTACTTCACCGAAGCTGTTTATCAGGTTTAGGAGTTCTCTGGTGGAATTTTTAGGGTCACTTATATATACTATCATATCATCTGCAAAAAGTGATATTTTGACTTCCTCTTTTCCAATTTGTATCCCCTTGATCTCCTTTTGTTGTCGAATTGCTCTGGCTAATACTTCAAGTACTATGTTGAAAAGGTAGGGAGAAAGTGGGCAGCCTTGTCTAGTCCCTGATTTTAGTGGGATTGCTTCCAGCTTCTCTCCATTTACTTTGATGTTGGCTACTGGTTTGCTGTAGATTGCTTTTATCATGTTTAGGTATTGGCCTTGAATTCCTGATCTTTCCAGAACTTTTATCATGAATGGGTGTTGGATCTTGTCAAATGCTTTTTCTGCATCTAACGAGATGATCATGTGGTTTTTGTCTTTGAGTTTGTTTATATAATGGATTACATTGATGGATTTTCGTATATTAAACCATCCCTGCATCCCTGGAATAAAACCTACTTGGTCAGGATGGATGATTGCTTTAATGTGTTCTTGGATTCGGTTAGCGAGAATTTTATTGAGGATTTTTGCATCGATATTCATAAGAGAAATTGGTCTGAAGTTCTCTATCTTTGTTGGATCTTTCTGTGGTTTAGGTATCAGAGTAATAGTGGCTTCATAAAATGAGTTGGGTAGAGTACCTTCTACTTCTATTTTGTGAAATAGTTTGTGCAGAACTGGAATTAGATCTTCTTTGAAGGTCTGATAGAACTCTGCACTAAACCCGTCTGGTCCTGGGCTTTTTTTGGCTGGGAGACTATTAATAACTGCTTCTATTTCTTTAGGGGATATGGGACTGTTTAGAAGGTCAACTTGATCCTGATTCAACTTTGGTACCTGGTATCTGTCCAGAAATTTGTCCATTTCGTCCAGGTTTTCCAGTTTTGTTGAGTATAGCCTTTTGTAGAAGGATCTGATGGTGTTTTGGATTTCTTCAGGATCTGTTGTTATGTCTCCCTTTTCATTTCTGATTTTGTTAATTAGGATTTTGTCCCTGTGCCCTTTAGTGAGTCTAGCTAAGGGTTTATCTATCTTGTTGATTTTCTCAAAGAACCAACTCCTCGTTTGGTTAATTCTTTGAATAGTTCTTCTTGTTTCCACTTGGTTGATTTCACCCCTGAGTTTGATTATTTCCTGCCGTCTACTCCTCTTGGGTGAATTTGCTTCCTTTTTTTCTAGAGCTTTTAGATGTGTTGTCAAGCTGCTAGTATGTGCTCTCTCCCGTTTTTTCTTGAAGGCACTCATAGCTATGAGTTTCCCTCTTAGAAATGCTTTCATTGTGTCCCAAAGGTTTGGGTACGTTGTGGCTTCATTTTCATTAAACTCTAAAAAGTCTTTAATTTCTTTCTTTATTCCTTCCTTGACCAAGGTATCATTGAGAAGAGTGTTGTTCAGTTTCCATGTGAATGTTGGCTTTCTGTTATTTATTTTGTTATTGAAGATCAGCCTTAGTGCATGGTGATCTGATAGGATACATGGGACAATTTCAATATTTTTGAATCTGTTGAGGCCTGATTTGTGACCTATTATGTGGTCAATTTTGGAGAAGGTACCATGAGGTGCTGAGAAGAAGGTATATCCTTTTGTTTTAGGGTAAAATGTTCTGTAGATATCTGTCAGATCCATTTGTTTCATCACTTCTGTTAGTTTCAGTGTGTCCCTGTTTAGTTTCTGTTTCCATGATCTGTCCATTGGTGAAAGTGGTGTGTTGAAGTCTCCCACTATTATTGTGTGAGGCGCAATGTGTGCTTTGAGCTTTACTAAAGTTTCTTTAGTGAATGTGGCTGCTCTTGTATTTGGAGCATAGATATTCAGAATTGAGAGTTCCTCTTGGAGGATTTTACCTTTGATGAGAATGAAGTGTCCCTCCTTGTCTTTTTTGATGACTTTGGGTTGGAAGTCAATCTTATCAGATATTAGGATGGCTACTCCTGCTTGTTTCTTCATACCATTTGCTTGGAAAATTGTTTTCCAGCCTTTCATTCTGAGGTAGTGTCTATCTTTTTCTCTGAGATGAGTTTCCTGTAAGCAGCAAAATGTTGGGTCTTGTTTGTGTAGCCAGTTTGTTAGTCTATGTCTTTTTATTGGCGAGTTGAGACCATTGATGTTAAGAGATATTAAGGAAAAGTAATTGTTGCTTCCTGTTATTTTAGTTGTTAAAGGTGGCATTCTGTTCTTGTGGCTGTCTTCTTTTAGGTTTGTTGAGGGATTACCTTCTTGTTTTTTCTAGGGCGTTGTTCCCGTTCTTGTATTGGTTTTTTTCTGTTATTATCCTTTGAAGGGCTGGATTCGTGGAGAGATAATGCGTGAATTTGGTTTTGTCGTGGAATACTTTGGTTTCTCCCTCTATGATAATTGAGAGTTTGGCTGGGTATAGTAGCCTGGGCTGCAGTTTGTGTTCTCTTAGTGTCTGTATAACATCTGTCCAGGCTCTTCTGGCTTTCATAGTCTCTGGTGAAAAATCTGGTGTAATTCTGATAGGCTTGCCTTTATATGTTACTTGACCTTTTTCCCTTACTGCTTTTAGTATTCTATCTTTATTTAGTGCATTTGATGTTCTGATTATTATGTGTCGGGAGGAATTTCTTTTCTGGTCCAGTCTATTTGGAGTTCTGTAGGCTTCTTGTATGTTCATATGCATCTCATTCTTTAGATTTGGGAAGTTTTCTTCAATAATTTTGTTGAAGATGTTTGCTGGACCTTTGAGTTGAAAATCTTCATTCTCATCCACTCCTATTATCCGTACGTTTGGTCTTCTTATTGTGTCCTGGATTTCCTGGATATTTTGAGTTAGGATCTTTTTGCATTTTCCATTTTCTTTGATTGTTGTGCCGATGTTCTCTATGGAATCTTCTGCACCTGAGATTCTCTCTTCCATCTCTTGTATTCTGTTGCTGATGCTCAAATCTATGGTTCCAGATTTCTTTCCTAGGGTTTCTATCTCTAGTGTTGCCTCGCTTTGAGTTTTCTTTATTGTGTCTACTTCCCTTTTTAGGTCTAGTATGGTTTTGTTCATTTCCATCACCTGTTTGTATGTTTTTTCCTCTTTTTCTGTAAGGACTTCTACCTGTTTGATTGTGTTTTCCTGTTTTTCTTTAAGGACTTGTAACTCTTTAGCAGTGTTCTCCTGTATTTCTTTAAGTGATTTATTAAAGTCCTTCTTGATGTCCTCTACCATCATCATGAGATATGCTTTTAAATCTAGGTCTAGGTTCTCAGGTGTGTTGGGGTTCCCTGGACTGGGCGAAGTGGGTGTGCTGGGTTCTGGTGATGGTGAGTGGTCTTGGTTCCTGTTAGTAAGATTCCTCCGTTTACCTTTCGCCATCTGGTAATCTCTGGAGTTAGTAGTTATAGTTGACTCTGTTTAGAGATTGTTCTTCTGGTGATTCTGTTACCGTCTATCAGCAGACCTGGGAGACAGATTCTCTCCTCTGAGTTTCAGTGCTCAGAGCACTCTCTGCTGGCAAGCTCTCTTACAGGGAAGGTGCGCAGATATCTTGTATTTGGACCTCCTCCTGGCCGAAGAAGAAGGCCCAAAACAGGACCTTTCTCAGACAGTGTGTTGCTTTGGCAGTTCCCAGGTGGTACAGACTCTCACCTAAGCAGACTAAATTCCTAAGTTCCTTGGAGTCCCGGGACCAAGATGGCGACCGCTGCTGCTGTGGCTTAGGTCGCCTCCCCAGCCGGGCGGGCACCTGTCCTCTGGTCCGGAAGGTGGCCGGCTGTCCCCGGCCCACGCAGGGTGCTGCCTCAGCCCCTCTGTGCTTCTGCCTGTTCCAGAAGCTGTCAGGTTCTCTGGCGCACCCTCTCACCTGTTCAGACTAATTTCCTAAGTTCGGCGGGTCCCGGACCAAGATGGCGACCGCTGCTGCTGTGGCTTAGGTCGCCTCCCCAGCCGGGCGGGCACCTGTCCTCCGGTCCGGAAGGTGGCCGGCTGTCCCCGGCCCACACAGGGTGCTGCCTCAGCGCCTCTGTGCTTCCGCCTGTTCCAGAAGCTGTCAGGTTCTCTGGCGCACCCTCTCACCTGTTCAGACTAATTTCCTAAGTTCGGCAGGTCCCGGACCAAGATGGCGACCGCTGCTCAGGATATTTATTCTTAAAATGCCCTTAAAGGTATGTGATCTCAACGTAACTCCTCCAAGTCATTAAGTTATATGAGCTGTCCCTAATCTGCATAAACTCTTACTGGAAACCAGGGTTTTAGTTTAAGACACCTATAACAGGGCACCACTGTGTGGACAACAGCAGTGATTTTCTCCTCAGTTTTACAAGAGAAGACGCTGAAATTAAGTTGTTCACAAGGCTGATTTCTCTTGAGGGCTGCAGGTACTCTTTTAGGCTCTTCTCCCCAGTTTGTAGCTGGCTGCCTTCTTCCCACTTCTTTACATCATTGTCTTTCTGTGTGTTCTTCAATGTAAATTAGTTACGCTGAGTTTGGGACCATTCTAACTACTCCATTTTGTCTTCAGCCTTCGGTTAAACCACTGACACCGAGTAATACCATATTCTGTATTGGATACTAAATTTCTCGTTAACATTTTTAGATGAACACAATTTAGTCTATATCAGAAGAAATACATTACATACCCCCACCAAAATTAGTGTTTCATTATAAATAAGTGCAAGATCATAAAATATAAGTAGTAGAGCCTGATTTTCTCTATTATGGTGGTAAGTGTTAAAAATATCTCTAATCTTTAGGGAGATGTGTGGCATTATACTGTCAAAGATTTGAAGTACCTGAGTTCAGGTGTTCTTGGCAAGTACCAAGAGAGCTCCTGAGGGAGTATTTCATAGGCTCTTTGGTAGATTAGGAACTAGTTTTATTTTCACCGATATCAATTTACATAGTAATTACTGGGAGAAGAAAATTAAATGCAAAATACACATTGAATGTGGTTCAGCTTGGAGTCAATGTTATTTAATCAATGAAGTTAACTTTGCCTCAATAATCAATTCCAAACAACATTCCAAGTTCAGTTTTAATACCAATGTTTATTTCTGTTGGAGGGTACTTAGAAGTATTCAATAAACTGTGACCTCTCTGTCAACATGTGATGCCATCCATCAAGGAGTAATTGCATAGTAATGGAAAGAAAATAGATCAGCAAAGTATTCATGCACAAAGTTCAAGCAAAAAACATTTCTGTTTTTGTGGATATAGGATTGCATGTCATGGAAACCTGAACATTTTATTTTGGAAAGGCCAAGTGGCAGAGGAAAAGACTATGAGGGCTTTGAAATTCCTAAACTCCATTTCAAGTAAAACTAATTTTAATATGGTTATTGCACCAATCAAACTATAAACTTTTTTTGACACCCTGTGATTTTACTTTTCCTGTTTTTCTTTTAATCTCTAAGATACTTGTGAATTCCAAATAGCAGAATATTAGATGTTGGGTAGGCATTCCAATTTTGTCATTTCTAGAAATAGCCTACACTTTAAGACTTTTGAAGTCTTCTTTTACCCTGTCATTGAATAAGAAAATGTCCCATGATGGGCTGTTAGAGTGACAAGAATCAACAGATCTTTTGGACTATTAAAATGAGCTTTGCAGACTTCTGTATGGCAGAGAGTGAATGCCTTTGGAGGGAGAAAGGAAGAGAGGGAGGGAGTCAGAGATGCAGGGAGAGAGAGAGAGAGAGGAGATACCTGTTGGAACTTAGAGCATAAAATTCTAGAACTTGTATCAAAGATTGAGTGAAGGAAGCCGATAGTCGCTGTTATGAAATATGCAGGCAGGCAGTGAGGATTTTACCATCTGCATGGCACAGTTTAAGGGTATTCACAATGAAATCAGCTCACTGTTAGCATATGATAGAAAGTCCTTGATTATTTCATCCTTGTTGCTTCCCCAGGTCCTTTCTTAACTCTTCTCCTCTACCACTCTATGTTCTTGCCCTTTCAGACTTATTATTCTCAACGCTAAATTGTTTGCCACCACAGGGTCCTTTCTCTAGCTGTATCTCTGCCTGACAAGTTCTTGGCATGAATATAGCATTCTTAACTGGGCTATTCTGACTCCAATCCCAGTTAGCCACTAGGCCATGCATTTGCCTATGAGTATATGCTTCTTTGTTATCTATATCTATTTTATATTTTCCTTAGTTACTTATTTTATTAAAAGCCTAATGTTTGTGGCTACTTTAGTGAACTCTAAACTCTCTGAGGACAGGCTCTTACCTGTCTTGTTCTGTTTGTTCTTATTTAAATGCCTGCCACACTGGTTAGATCCAATTGTGACTGATGTTTTGTGTGCAAAGAGTCAAAAAGCAAACTAACTAGAAACTGCCCTAAGCCAGAAACTAGAATTAAAATGGATATGAAAGTTATTCTGTCAGAGGAACTGGCAATATTCACCTTGGAAAATATTTGAGTGACCAAGAAAAAGAACTCACTACTGCACAGAATCCAATTTTCTAAAAGAAATTATTTTATGATAATTCTCAGCTTTCCCACAGTAAAACAGACCAGGGTCTCAGCACAGGAAAATTCCATGTACAAACTGCATGACTGCACATCAGGGAAGTTTTAGAGGAAATTTTGTAGTTAGGAGTATTTAGAAGAAATCTATAGACCTTTATAAAAATTAACATCTTACTATTATAACACTTTTCATAAAATATTATAGGTTTTCATTAAAACAATCATTTTAAGTCAATCCATTTGAGGAAAATATTGTTCTCCATGCTACTGGATGGTTTTTTATTATTATAGGTAGTGGAAAATTAAAAAAAAATCCCTCATGATTGTTGCAGGAAATATTAAAAAAAAAATACAACCATCTCGTTTTCATGGTTGTGACTCTGCCCCAGTAACCTGACCAGCCATGCACTGACAGGCAATGGCCGACCCTTTTTTATTTCATGGAGACTCTGACTCAGAACTCCACACACAATCTCTGCTCCCAGCTCACTAGGTTCCCACTGGCAGGTTGTTACCATGCCAAACCCATGCTTCAAATCCCCCAAGGCCTTTTTGGTGCACATCTGGCAAACCTATGCTTTGCCACCATACCTTTCTCTTTTGAACCCAGATGTGCTGCCACGTGAAGGAAAATGCAACACAAACTTTGTTCAGAAACAATGGTAACTCAATCTCTGGGTGCAACAACTAAAACCTAAACTTGTAAGCCTTATTAAAATCCAATTCCTCTGGTGGCAAATCCTTGCAGATCTGCCGATACCAGGAAACTCTAGCAGCTACATTTTACCCCTCTGTTGTCCCTGTTCCAAAAAGACCTAACTCTCTCCTGCTTCCTCTCTTCCTCCATCCAACTAGAAGTCCCACCTACTTGCCCAGTGATTGGCTCGTTTATTCATTAGGGGATTGGTTCACAAGAAGCCACCTGAGCACGTGACTCATTCCTCATTCCAGACAGCCTTTCCTGGGAGAGCAGAATTAACATAAAATAGAAGCAGCATAGAGCCATCCACAACAATGATATGCCTGATAAAACATATGCCTCTAAGTAGAAGAGGCATTCTCATGTCGGTTTCCTTGTTTCTTGTATTATTAGCCTCACCTCCAATCTCCATGAATCGTTTAAGGATAACTTTAAAAAAATGTGCCGAGATAATTCAGTCCATGTGATTACAATCTGCTAAATGTGATCTGATGATGAGTGGTGATTTCACTATCAACCTGTCTATTACAAAGTGTTCCCTCAGGAGACCTCATGATGAGTGATGCTGATATGTGGCCCTTCAAGAAAATCCTATTCATGTTATGCTTAAAATATGAGTTATGACTATTCATTTCTTTTTGGTTTAAGAATCGACATAAGCTCTAAAATGTGTTGTCCATTTTCTGGTGGGTTGGCTTCTGCCTCTCGTGAGGTATGCATCTCACTTTGGAAATGGTACATTGGGTCTAGATAGCACAAGTAAGAAAGCACTAAGGACAGTTGTTGAAGCTTTCCATTTGGAACCTGACTGTGATGCATTAGAGAATAAAACCCAAGGCTTGCATAAGGCAAGAAAACATGACATCGTATACGAGGGGGATTATGAGTACAGAAATTTTACTCCTGGTGCTTCCGAACAAAATTCAAACACAAAACTAGACAGTGCACAGGCCGGGAACAATTGCTTATCTGCACTGCTCTTTCAGGGGACTGAACTCCATTCTCAGCACCCATGGCTGGCAGTTTATAATTTTCTGTTGCTCCAGGTTCAGGCATCTAGTCTGGGCTCCACTAATACTCTAGTGTACACACCCCCACATAGGCACAGGCAATTAAAACAAAATCTTTAAATACATTTCACTGCTTTCATTTTTGGAATAGCCACAAGGAAAATAAAAGTCCTTATATCACTGATTTTTTAGCAAAACTTTATTATACTTTTAGTTCCAAGTCTGCTTCTATTATCTGTCCTCTTGTTGGTGCTGATGCTAGGGGTGGTATGCTCATGTTTTCTTGACACAAAAAGAGACCAGGGAGAGACCGAAGATGGGAGAGAAGTGTGGGAGGTCAAAAGAGAGAGGAGAAAGACAGAATTATAGTATTACCTTGAAAAAAAATACTTTTCCTCCTCTTTCTCTATCTCTGTACTCAGGTCTGGGTCACGAACCATATTCACATTTTCTAGAAGCTTCCAGAATACAATCACTTTGATTAAGAATTCGGCAGGCAAGTAAGGGTCCATTTTAAATGAGGAAGGAGAGGGTATTTCCCTGAATGCTGGCCATGCTGGCAATCTGTATTTAAGAAATGTTGTCCTTGGACACAGAAAGGGTGTTCTTTGAAGAATTTTGAAGAAACTCCCAAAGGTTAGAAAAGAATTATGGAGTTTCATTTGTGGTGGGAGGAGACCTCAAGACCTCACTGAAAAAAAAAGAAATGTGCACAAGATTGTCCATTATCCATTAGTGCTTTTTAGAGTTCATGCGAGTGCCTTTTCAGGTGAGGCTGTGTCGTGTGCTTCATATGGCACCGGCCCTACTTTGGAGAACAAACTTCTTGGATGGGTCATAAATCACATGGCATCTACTAACGTCCAAACGCTAGGGGATCATATGTTACCAAAATGTCACTGTAATCTTATTTATACATGGGGTTGTTCGTCTGAAAAACATTTCGTTTAGTTTTACAAATTGCCTATCATGTTTTTCTTAATAGCCCAACAGCCCAAGAACATGGTGACAATCCAGTAGAAATCTTGGCTTTGCTTTAAGCTATTTGATCTTATTATTATTATTTTTTTTGTTCTGAAACTTCTGGAAAACTTTTATTTCGAGGTTTTGTTAAATTATGAAATGTTTGATGGACATATTTCAATATTTTTTCCTATGTGTGAAAACCAGTAAAATGAATTATAAGTAACAATCTTAACCAAAAATATTCTCCTTAGCCAAAAGTTAAAAAAATAAAAGGACCACAGTAGAAATTAAAAGAATCAAATTAGGCTATATAAATTTAGCATAGAGGATATTTATATCTGTATTAACAGAAGGCAGTTAGATGGTTCAAAGCTTGTCATCAGTGTGTGAGTCATCGTTTCTGAAATGATTATCTGACCTGTTTATATATATATGTATATGTATGTATATATTCCTTAAGGGAGGGGAAAGGGGGAGGGGCAGGAGAGGAGAGGAGGGAGGATGAGGGAGGAGAGGAGGAGAGGAGATGAGAGGGAGGGAGGGAGGAGAGAGAGAGAGAGAGAGAGAGAGAGAGAGAGAGAGAGAGAGAGAGAGAGAGAGAGGTGTTCTTTTCTTTTTTCCATCATCTACTGGCTCAAGGGACCTTTAAAAAAATCTTTTATTAGTTCTTTCAGTGTTTCATACAAAGTGTTTGGGGCATATCTTCTCATTTTTTGCTAATTCTTCCCATACTCCCCTCCTTCTTTTCTCAGCCAGATTTGTGTACCCCACACCTTTTCACAGCCTCCAAGACCAATTTATGCTGCTCAAACATTCCTGCATGTGTGGTCTTTCACTGGAATATGGTCGACGTAACTATAGGCTACACTCTTAGAGAAAACCGTCTCTCCCTCTTCCAGACCAAAATTACCCATAGCTCCCTGGCTAGGTGTGGACTGTGTGTCCAGCTTCATTCTCCTTGATTGAACTGGACTTCAATCCAATTGATTGATTGATTGGCTTGGACTTGCAGAAGCATTATGCATGCTGTCACCATCACTGTGGGTTTACAAGAGGATTTTCTCGTGTATCCAGAAGACAAGATTTCCTTGTAGTCATGTATCTGCTCTGGCTTTCTCTCCTCCCATCTTCTCTCCCACAATGGTCCCTGAACTTTGATGAGGCAGGCTGTTGTTATAGGAAAATGAAAGTCTGGGCCTATATATAATCGGACAGTATATTGTCTAGTGTATGGAAACACATCCAAGCACCATGTCACATGCCAAGGAAGTGCTTTGCAAGCTTTTGGTTACCAAAAAGAAAACTTGATTTGCCTTAGGAGAGGTACTGAAGGGCTATGAGCAAGCACATATCAAGGGCCGGACAGTAAACTTACATATGGCTTTTGCTGGTAAGTGTATCAGTAGGAATGCAGTATTCAAGGACATGGCCTTACTTCAGTACAGATTAAAGGTAATTATTTGCCCTCAGGGCAGTTATACATACAGTCTTGTATAAGAAATAAATCAAGGACAAGTGCCGAGAGCCCTGCATGGTTCTGACGCATTGACAAAGGCTTTCACTTCTGACCATCCACTGTATTACAAAAGCAGCAGGGTGGAAGGAGGCATTTTAGGAAAAGCTGTTCCAAGCTGGAAAGAAATTGGCATCAGCCTCTAGGGGAACAAGAGAATGGAATGTTGTATGTAGGCTTTGATAGCAAATGGGCTTGTATTTGAACTCAGGACATACCTTTTATTGCACAGTATTTGATTGAACTTTTTCATCCCCCAAATGGGCAGGATAATGTATTTCTTAGTGCTTTATTGTGAAATTTATAATGATTTCCAGCACACACAGTAGGTGCTTGTATCAGAATTCTCTGGAGAAATACGTTCAGTAACACATATATATGTATGTATACACATGTGCATGAAAAGAAGATAAGGGGTTTGTATATGTATGTGTGTATATATACATATATGCATGAAAAGAAGTAGAAGGAAATTGCCATATGATTATGAGGCTAGCAGTGTTCAAGACCTACAATCTTCAAGGGCAGAAGCAGTTGATATTTTATGTCTAGTTGGAAGGCCAAGACAACTGATTGCCCACGGTAAGCAGTCAGGAGAAGTCACTCCTTCTCCATTGGAGGAAGGCCAGTCTTTTGTTATATTCATTCCTTAGTGTTAGGTGTTTTAACTGGGATAATATGAAGTCTCAAAGAAGTATTAATTAATTAATAAATAATGTTTACTCACAGTGATGAGGCCAAGGTCAATGTGCTTTACTCAGTCTTTTTGTGTATGAATGTATGCATGTGTGTGAGCAAGTGTGCATGTGTATGTGTGTGTGTGCATGTGTTTACATGTGTGTTTGTGGCTGTGTGTGTGTGAGTGTGTGTGTGTACAGTTGGGCACATGCCACAGCATGCATACAGTGGCAGAAGATCACTTCTACTCTCAGTCCTCACTGCCTATCTTGTTTGAGCCAGAGTCTCTTGTTGTTCACTCTTATGTATTATGCTAGGCTAGCCTGCCTGCAAACTTTCAGAGTCCTCCTGCCTCTATTTCCTCAGTCATGATAGAAGGACTTGGAAGATTTCTACGACCTTAGTTGTCCTGATGTGGGCTCTGAGAATGTGCCCTGAGGTCTTCACACTTACATGCTAAGTACTTTATCTAGTGAGCCATCTCTCCTGCCATTACTCATTCTATTAATTTTAATATTTATCTTAACAAAAGTAATTCCACTATAATGTTTGAAACAAATTGATACATAAAATTGAATGTTATAGAGCTCTACAAATATATTCCATTAATGAATTATGCCTGAGAGTATGCTCAATTTTCTTTCCTGAACCTGATTATAATAATTTAAATTCTGCTAGAATTCAAGCTTAACACTTTACCTTCTCCTAAATTTGTTTAAAGAAAAAAATCATAATTTATTTTAATTGTTATCATGTGAAATAATGTTTTAACTAGTAAAATGACTACTCAAAGTCAAGAAAGCATCAGACCTTGGAATAATAAAAATATTTAAGTTGGCTAATGCTTTTTAAATTTATTTTTGACATATTAAGTCATAAAGAAAACAATATAATGTTCTTGTTAGTTCAATCACAAAAATTCTGTTGCCCAGGTAACTGCAATGCTATGCAAACAGTTTCTATTTTACAACCTTAGGTAGTTACGCCTTTGCTTTGTTAGGTATTTTCATGTTAGGTCATTCACTGGTCAGCATGCTATAAAATGGACAGTTCTAACTTCTACCCCTCTAGGTCTTTGCTATGTGAAAAGGCAAACTGTGACTCACCTGGAATGTTTCCATCTCTCTTTCCCATAAAGGGAGTGGCAAAAGTACCAGTGTCACAGGCAGAAACTTGAAGGGCCCCTTTGAATAGAGAGAGTGAAAATCTCGTTGGATATTCAATAGAGTAGACTGAGAGCCTGGAGACTCTGATGTTAATCTCAGATCTGGCAACAAAACCAGGTGTAACCTTGAGCAGACCAAGAAGGTAGGGATTGGACCAAAGATAGCTTCCATGGTCAGCTAGCCAGAACTTCCTTTAAGTCTAATAGTTGTCTTCTCTTCTGTGGCAGCTGGCCATAGAGTTTGCTACATTTCAAGTTCAGACAGGCTCCTGTAAAGATCACCTCCATCCTCTGGTAGACACATATCTTAAAGTGAACTAGGTCAGTACCTGTGAGGACAACGCTGCCGTCATCCACCTTTAAGCCAAGAGACAAAGTATACTTTCTTGCAAGTGCTAACCCCAACTGAGCAAAATGATAGCACAGCATGAGGCTCCTTCAGAGAACAAATAATAAGAAAACAGAGAACTTTCTGGGCTGTAGTCACAAAATCTTGAAGCAGAGAGAGCCACTTGAATAAGACAGCTAGTGTTCTTGGTTGTCTAAAGTTCTTACCTCATGTTTTTCTCAAAAAAATGAAACATACATAATTGTGGGTATGCATTTCCCTGGTAAAACAAACAAAACCTCAACCATGAGATTATGGAAGAGAGAAACTCTCTGTAGGTTGCATCTTCAAAAGCAACTTTGTCTTTTTCTGTGTCATGAAGTTGTCATCTATGAATTTTCTACGTTTCTATAGGACAAGAAAAGGAGTGGCTGTTGTTGCAGTTTGGTTCGAATGTGTCCACTGCTCCTCCAGGGATCATGAGTTGGAAGTTAGATCCTCATTGGGGAAGTGGGGGGCACGAGACCTTTAGGAGATGGAGCCCATGGGATGGATCCTTAGATCACTGAAGAAATGCCCTCTGAAGGGATGGTGGGATCCAGCCTCTTGTGACTTTATTCTAGATGTGATTTCTCCCTCCAACATCTGCTCCAGTCATTGTGATTCCTTTGACTGTATGAGTTTGTCCAGAATCTAGTTGATGCTTGTACTGTTCCCGTGGATCTCCAAGACTCTGAGTATATTAAGCAGCCTGGCTTTGCGTAAGAGCTCTGGTGTGGATTCTTACTTGCCTCCATAGAAACCCAAGGTGCTGAGCTTTCCTTACTGGGACAAGAAATCCTTAGCACTTTCTGCTCCCATAGAGGCCTGTTGGCAAAAGGGGTCTCATGAACTCCCCCAAACAGTTGTTCAAATAAGAGTATCAAGAGTTAAGGGATTAGCTCAGCTAATGCTAAGTTTCACACATGTAACTGTGAAAGAAGAGCATCAGAACCCAGCCATTGGAAAAAACTGGGCAAGTAAATTCCTGAAAGAGTAAAGAGGATCTAAGAAGGTCTGTGAGGGAGCTTGTGGGTGTTCTCTACAGCCCACTTCTGTCACTGCTCAGATAGACTATGTGAGGTTTACTCTGTCCTGCCATGACTTCTTCAACATGCTGATCAAGTGTGGGCTGATGACTCCAGCTGTTCTTTCTTCATGGTTGGTCCCAAGGCTCTCATTAAAAAATGTCAACACTGTCACCCACCTAAGATTCCTTTTATCCTGTTGGGGTCAGATGGCTTGCTTCTAGATGTGACTCAGATTTTCCTAACACTACCCAGACTTTTATTCCTGAAGGTTAACCTAACTCCTGATTATTATTCTCTCTCCAGGCTGTAACTGCAATCATCCACTCTCAGTAAAATCTGTATAACTGGAGCACTAGGAATGACTGAATGGATTCTTATGGCTTTAGAAAAGCAACAGCTATGATTTTTTTGTTTTAGGATTTATACACATGAGATGTAGATAATAACAAAGACAGCTCTTCTTTAAACAAATTAATATTTCAGAAAAAAAAGAAACCTCTTTTTCTGGTTAGTACCCTGACACATGATTGCTATAATTCTTTGTAATTATGCATCTCAACGCTCTTTCGAGGCAGGAATTTCATCTCTATTTCTCCAGTACCTCTTAGCTTAGAACTCATCCTATGCATCATTGAGACAGAAACCAAAGTGGCTCGCTGCTCCCCATGTCTGTTGTTCCTCAGCTCTTCCCTAAAATATATTAATAGGAACATCCAGCAGCATCTTTAAGTCCCTGGGCTATAGTAGCCACAGCTTGTCTGCTGAATAGAGTAGAAACTACTGAGCATGACGGAGAAAGTATTTTACAGCACGGAAGAATTACTTATTTTTCTCACTGGAACAAATTAAAAGCATGACAAACAACCAATACCGGGAAGGAAGTGTTGGTTTCAGCTTGTGTTTTTTCGGGACACATCTCCCTGAGGCAGAAGAGAAATGGAAGCAGGAATGTAAGGTGACTGGTCATATTTTGTCTTCATTAAAAAAAAATGAGACAGCAATGAATTCTGGTTTTCATCCATTTCCTTCTTTGTATCTAGTCTAGAACCTTGTCTTGAATGCTGTTACCAATGTTCAATATGGGTCTCTTCAGCTCTAGCTTTCTGAAAATACCCCTAGACGCATGCAGAGATGTGTCAAGATAACAGAGATTATACTCATTTCTACTGTAATCCCTTTCCTGTTCTCTTCTACTTTTATTATAATGCCTGGCATTTCTGGAAATGCAAGAAGGATTTGTTGTTCAAAACATTGTTCTTCATTGGTTAATATAATGCATGACTTAAACCTAATTGACACATTGTTGCTCAAGCTTTTGGGAAACCCATGTATGTGTTACCTTATTCTTTTTGTCAATTACAGTTCATTTTGTTGAAGGAATTTCTTTTGCCTATTGACCTATCACAATAAAATGCCTTGAGGGCAATGGTCAATACATTGATTTTTTTTTTCAAGTTTAGTGACTGACAGAGTAGGAGGGGTCCCCAATGGAGGAGTTAGAGGAAGGACTGAAGGAGCTGAAGAGGTTTGCAACCCATAGGAAGAACAACAATGTCAACTAACCAGACACCCCCCCTACCTCCCACCCCCGAGCACAGAGACTAAACCACCAACCAAAGAGTACACATGGAGGGACTCATGGCTCCAGCTGCATATGTAGCAGAGGATGGCTTTGTCAGGCATCAATGAGAGGAGAGACCCTTGGTCCTGTGAAGGCTCTTTGCTCCAGTGTAGGGGAATGCCTGGGGGGTGGGGTGGGGGTAGGGAGGCAGGAGTGGGTGGGTAGGGGAACACCCTCATAGAAGCAGGGGGAGGGAGCATGGGATAAGGGGATTCTGGGGTGGAGGGAACCGGGAAAGGGGATAACATTTGAAATGTAAACATAGAAAATATCTAATAAAAAAGAAATAATAGAGAAAAGAGAAGGAATAATAAATAGATGATAACAGAGAAAATATGAACAGACTATCTGCTAAATATTATAGTAATTCTCAATGTTAACTTATTTGTGTGATATAGGTTTCAATTTTAATTATATATTACAATTGAAAGCCATCACACACAAACACATACACACAAATGTATGTGTATATGTTTATATTTTAATTTAATATAATTTTAACGTTAATATAATTTAATGTTATATATAGTGATTTTTTGACATTTTTTCATTAAAAAAATAGATCTCCTGGCTACCAAGACTGAGTCATATTACCTTTCATGTAATCTAGTTACATTTACTGAAGTAAACAATGTGAAAAATGACATGTTATTGCTCTAAATAGGAGAAATGAGACAAACTTCTTATAAGGAATTATAATACAATGAATATTTTCAATCAGTGCTTCAATATCTTTGTAATGATTTTAAAGTACTCCTACTTTCATTTATGATCACTGGGTATATAATACCTCAAGCCACTATGTTGCTCAGGGAATAATGTATTCTACATAAAATTTAATATAAAATAAAGATTTGGGATTTAGTATGTTTGATTATCAACTTGATTGGGTTGAGAGATTTCTGTGGTGGTTTGACTGAGGTGACCCACATACTCTCCAGCAGCTGAACACGTGGTCTCCTGCTGCTGCTGCTGTTTTGGGAGGTTGAGAGGGTATGGCCTTGGGGGAAGTGTGTTACTGGACAAGGGCTTTAAAGTTTCAAAGTCATTTGCCATTCCCAGTTTGCTCTCTCTCTCTCTCTCTCTCTGCTTTTGGCTTATAGTTCATGCTGTGAACTTTCAGCTGCTCTTCCAACTTTCATGCCTTCACTCCACCACCACAGACTCTAACCTTCTGTAACCAAATCCCATTTCTTTTCTAAATTTCCTTGGTCACGTGTTTTATCACAATACAAAAGTAACTAATGCAATGTCTAGGAGATTAATAAAACACATCTTTGGCAATGTCTGCACTATGTTTCTAAGGATCATTAGATCACAGGGACTCTCAACCAGTCAGCAGTTTAAGTCAATGATGGATTCAAAATTTGAACAGATTGTAGGCATTTGGTGGTGGAACTCTAGAGGGCAGCTAAGAATTTCATGATTCATTGTTTTTAATAGCTGAGTAGTACTCCATTGTGTAAATGTACCACATTTTCTGTATCCATTCCTCTGTTGAGGGACGTCTGGGTTCTTTCCAGCTTCTGGCTATGTTAAAAACAAGGCTGTTATGAACATAAAATTCATGAAATTCTTAGGCAAATGGATGGAACTAGAAAATATTATCCTGAGTGAGATAACCCAATCACAAAAGAACACACATGATATGCACTCATTGATAAGTGGATGTTAGCCCAGAAGCTCAGAATACCCAAGATACAATTCACAGACCACATGAAGCTCAGGAAGAAGGAAGACCGAAGTGCTGATACTTTGGTCCTTCTTAGAAGGGGAAACAAAATACCCATGGATGGAGTTACAGAGACAAAGTGTAGAGCAGAGACTGATGGAAATGCCATCCACAGATTGCCCCACCAGGGGATCCATCCCATAAACAGTCACCAAACCCACATATTATTGTGAATGCTAACAGTGCTTGCTGACAGGAGCCTGATATAGATAGCTGTCTCCTGAGAGGCTCTATGAGTGCCTGACAAATACAGAGGTGGATGCTCTCAGCCAACCATTGGACTGAGCACAGAGTCCCCAATGGAGACACTAGAAAAAGAACCCAAGGAGTAAGGGGTTTGCAGCCCCATAGGAAGAACAACAATATGAACCAACCAGTACACTCAGCGCTCCCAGGGATTAAACCACCAACCAAAGAGTACACATGCAGGGATCCATGGCTCCAGATGCATATGTAACAGAGGATGGCCTAGCTGGTCATCAATGGGATGAGAGACTCTTGGTCCTGTGAAGGCTCTATGGCCCACTGTAGGGGAAGGCCAGGGCCAGGAAGCTGGAATGGGTAGGTTGGTGAGCAGGAGGAGGGGGAGGGAAATGGGGTTTTTGGAGGGGAAACCAGGAAAGGGGATAACATTTGAAATATAACTAAAGAAAATATCCAATAATTAAAAAAAAGAATGCAGTTAGTAGAGAAAATGTTGTGATAGGACTGGGGCATGCCTTTGAAGACTATATTTTAGCTCCTATATCTTCCTGTTATCTTTCTCTTCTCTTTGGCTGCCATAATGTGATCAAGTCTCCTATACCACACATCTCTTTACCAAGTTCTGAATTCCCTCAAGTCTCTCTAAAATAGGTTCAGTTGACTTTGGACTGAAAAGTTGAAACTGTGAAACCAACTAAATCTTTCTTCTGTTTTCTAAGTTTCTTTGGTTATTGTCTTTGGGTTTTTCATTTCCTGGGACAAATGCCATGACCAAAAGCAACATGGGGAGAAAAGGGTTTATTGAATCTTATAGATTCTTATCACGAATGGAATTTTGAGCAGGAACTCAAAGCAGGAAGCCAAAGAACTTCTATGTCAATCATTAATCAAGAAAATGTCCAACACACTTACCAAAATGCCAACCTTATGGAGGCATTTTTCTCTTTCTTCTGAGATATGTCTAGGTTTGTGTCAAGTTGACAGAAAAACAACCAGCGAAGTCCTAGCATCGTATCGCATAAATTAAAATCAAACTGGGACTAGGACCAAACCATATGTATATCTGAAGCAACCCGATTTAAAAAGATGGCAAATGATTCAAACTATTACTTTCTAAGAATTTACTAACTTTTGGTGGTGATGAGGATTAAACCCAAGCCTCATATATACTAAGCATGTAGTTTATTACCAAGGTAGCTCCATGGCTCCATATATGCTTATAAACAGCACTAGCAAGACATCTACTATGTGAAGAACAATGAAAAACTAGGACTTTGAGGGGGAACCATCATTCAGAGAGTAATCTAGTTACTATAGCAATGGTAGAGTTTTCTCGTTTCTGCATTTTAGGAATGGCCGTATTGGTCTCTACTTGCTGAAACTGGCCATAGGTGGTTACTGTGGTCATGGTTTTCAAAAGATCAGGCAATGGTGGTTTAAGCAAATAATTCTAATTATAGACGCATGAATATGGTGGCTTCACATGCTTGAGAAATTATAGCCCAATCAAAATAATGTGGTCATTAATTAGGTTTTAGAATTTTATTTATTTTTTTTTTAGAAAATTAGGCAGGGAGGTTTATACTATGATTTTTTAAAGTCTTCTATTTAATTATGGTCAGAAGTACCAACTATGCAATTCAGAAGAGGCATGGAATACTTTTCTTACTAGTATAGATTTACTCCAATATAAACAAAACACCGATTAGATCTTAGTGAAAGGGTTGTGCTGTATTCATCGTCCATTACTTCTTCTAAGATTTTATTTTATTTATTTATTTATTTATTTATTTATTTATTTATTTATCCATGTGAATGTGTGAACATGTACATCTGTGCATATGTGTGCATGAAGAGGCCAGAAGAGGAAATTGATTCTCTCTGTGCGGGAGTTATGGGGGTTCGCAGAACACTCTGCTTATTACATGGATATAAGAATCTAGATTCAGCCTTCTGGTTAGGTGCAAACTTGGCAGACAGTCCCACAGTCCCCAGAGGAGTCTCTACTCCCAGGTGCTCTCGCACACCCAGGATCTTAGGATCACCTGTGAGTAGAACAGTTCCAACACCACTGGGACCAGAAGGATCCAGGGACGCAGGAACTCTGCCTGACCAGTGGCTTGAGTTCCTTCTGGTTGGTACCTGTCTACCTTGGTCACAAATTCAGCAGACAGTCCCACAGGCCCCAGAGGAAGTACCACTCCCAGACGCTCTAGCACACCTAGGATCTTAGGATCCCAGTATCCCAGTATCCCAGGAGCTTGGTCACACTAGGATCTCAGGTTCTCAGAGGCAGCCTGACTTTCAAGAACTCCGACACACCCAGAATCTCAGGATCCCAGGGTCCCAGAATCACAGGATCACAAAGAAAGCTGGTCTCTGAGGAGTTTTGACTCAACCGGGATTACAGGAAGGGCAGGCTCCAATCAGATATATTGAGGGCAGGGAGCACTTGAGATAATCAGATGGTGGGAGGCAAGTGTAAGAACAGAAGCAGAAAACAAGTTTACTTGGCATCATCAGAACCCAATTCTACCACCATAGCAAGTCCTGGTTACGCCATCATACTAGAAAAGCAAGATATGGCCACGTCTCATGATTATGATGACAACTTTAAGAAGGACATAAATAACTCCCTTAAAGAAATACAGGAGAACACAGGTAAACAGATATAAACCCCTAAAGAGGAAACACAAAATAATCCCTTAAAGATTCACAGGAAAACACAACCAAACAGGTGAAGGAATTGAATAAAACCATCCAGGATCTAAAAATGGAAGTAGAAACAATAAAAAAAATCAGAAAGGGTGACAACTCTGGAGATAGAATACCTAGGAAAGAAGTCAAGAGCCATAGATGCAAGTATCACCAACAGAATACAAGAGATAGAATTGAGAATCTCAGGAGTAGAAGATACCATAGAAAACATTGACATAACAATCAAAGAAAATGAAAAATGCAAAAATATCTCAACCTAAAACATCCATGAAATTCAAGACACAACAAGAAGACCACAGCTAGTGATAATAGGTATAGAAGAGAGTGAAGATTTCCAACTTAAAGGACCAGTAAATATCTTCAGCAAAATTATAGAAGAAAACTTCCCTAACCTAAAGAGATGATCATAAACATATAAGAAGCCTACAGAACTCCAAATAGACTTGACCAGATAAGAAATTCCTCTCATCACATAATAATCAAAGTACAAAATGCACAAAACAAAGAAAGAATATTAAAAACAGTAAGGGAAAAAGGTCAAGTAACATATAAAGGCAGAACTATCAGAATTACACCTGACTTCTTGCCAGAGACTATGAAAGCCAGAAGATCCTGGGAAGATGTCATATAGGCTCTAAGAGAACCCAAATGCCAGCCCAGGCTGCTATACCCAGCAAAACTCTAAATTACTATAGATGGAGAAACTAAGATATTCCATGACAAAAGCAAATTTACACAATATCTTTCCACAAATCCAGCCCTTCAAAGGATAATAAAGGGAAAACTCCAACAAAAGGAAGGAAACTATTTCCTAGAAAAAGCAAGAAAGTAATCTTTTAACAAACCTAAAAGAAGATAGTCATATGAACAGAATTCCAACTCTAACAACAAAAATAACAGGAAGCAACAATGGCTTTTCCTTAATATCTCTTAATATCAATGGGCTCAATTCCCCAATAAAAAGACATAGACTAACAGACATGTTTCATAAACAGGATCCAACATTTTGCTGCATACAGAAAACCTACCTCAGTGACAAAGACAGACACTACCTCAGAGTAAAAGACAGGATAATAATTTTCCAAGCAAATGGTCCAAGAACCAAGCTGGAGTAGCCATTCTAATATCAAATAAAATCAACTTTCAACTGAAAGTTCTCAAAAAAGATAAGGAGGGACACTTTATACTCATCAAAAGTAAAATCTACCAAGGTAAACTCTCAATTCTGAACATCTATACTCCAAATGCAAGGGCAATCACATTCATAAGAGAAACTTTACTAAATCTCAAAGCCTACATTGCACCACACACAATAATAGTGGGAGACTTCAACTCCCCACTCTCATCAATGGACAGATCCTGGAAACAGAAACTAAACAGAGGCACATGGAAACTAACAGAAGTTATTAAACAAATGGATTTAATAGATATCTATAGAACATTTTATCCTAAAACAAAAGGATATACCTTCTTCTCAGCACCTCATGGTAACTTCTCCAAAATTGACCATATAATTGGTGACAAAACAGGCCTCAACAGTTATAAGAAGATTGTAATAATCCTGGGCATCCTATCAGATCACCATGTACTAAGGCTGGTCTTAAATTCCAACAAAAACAATGGAAGACACACATACTCATAGAAGCTGAACAATGCTCTACTCAATGATAACTTGGTTAAGGAAGAAATAAAGAAAGAAATTAAAGACTTTTTAGAGTTTGATGAAAATGAAGCCACAACATACTCAAGCTTATGGGAGAGAATGAAAGGAGTCCCAAGAAGAAAACTCATAACTCTGAGTGCCTCCAAAAAGAAACTGGAGAGAGCACACACTAGCAGCTTGACAGCACACCTGAAAGCGCTAGAAAAAAAAAAGAAGCAAATTCACCCAAAAGGAGTAGACAGCAAGAAATAATCAAACTCACAGCTGAAATAAACCAAGTGGAAACAAAAAGAACTATACAAAGAATCAACCAAACCAGGAGCTGGTTCTATGAGAAAATCAACAAGATAGATAAACCCTTAGCCAGACTAACTAGAGGGCACAGGGGCAGTATCCTAATTAACAAAATCAGAAATGAAAAGGGAGACATAACAACAGAAACTGAGGAATTAAAAAAAATCATCAGATCCTACTACAGAAGGCTATACTCAACAAAACTGGAAAACCTGGACGAAATGAACAATTTTCTAGGCAGATACCAGGTATCAAAGTTAAATCAGGAACAGATTAATGATTTAAACAGTCTCATATCACCTAAAGGAATAGAAACAGTCACTAATAGTATCCCAACCAAAAAAAGCCCAGGACCAGTTGGGCTTAGTGCAGAGTTCTATCAGACCTTCAAAGAAGATGTAATACCAATACTCCTCAAACTATTCCACCAAATAGAAACCTAAAGTACTCTACCCAATTCATTCTATAAAGCCACAGTTGCTCTGATACCTAAACCACACAAAGACCCAAGAAAGAAAGAGAACTTCACACTAATTTCCCTTATGAATATTGATGCAAAAATTCTCAATATTATCTGAAATGGAATCCAAGATGAAGAAGGCTGTAATCAACTTCTTACCAGGTTAATGTAACATGGGATTGGCTGTGACACTTTCATTCATAGTAAGTGCCTGGATTGATGAAATGGAGCCACATTATGGGGCAACTGAAACAGACAGGACATCTCATTCTCTTAGCAGCAAGAACACGATGGTCTTCTGGTACCCTGGAGCTCTGAGCATCCTAACATTTTTTTAAATTTATTTTTTATTCTTTTTTTTTTTTCAAAAAAATCAATCATTCTACTTATTTACATCTCAAGTAGATAGGCACAGCCCCCAGTTGAGGGTTGGAGCCACCCACCCATCTCAAAGGTTTTAAACCCAGAAATGTTCCTACCCAAAGGAAAGACAGGGCCAAAAAAAAAAAATGAAGCAGAGACTAAAGGAAGGGCTGTCCACGGACCACCCCACCTGGGAATCCATCCTGTTTGCAGACACCAAACTGTGACATTGTTGCTCTTGTCAGGAGGAGCTTGCTGACAGGAATCTGATGTGGCTGTTCCTTGGGAGGTTCTGCCAGCAACTGACCTAAGTAAAACTCTTACTGCTCACAAGTTTCAGGTTTGTCAAATACTGTGATAGTCCTTCCATTAGCTCTTTTCTTCTTTCTAACCCATGATTATTTATGCTTTACAGCACTCTGCGCTGCCGATTTTTGTACATTTCCCAATTCTTCCATTGTCTACCAATTTGGGAATTTCACGGTTGGGTTCTTCTCCGTAAAACCCAGCCAAACAAATTGATTATCATCATCATCATCATCTCTGATAGGGTAGAATGTTTGCTTACCCCTCGTCACCTACTGGGTGAGAAGGACACACGTAGCTGGCCAGGTTCAATTGGGACTGTTGCATCACAGAAACCTTGTGCATCACCCCTACAAAGAACCCAATAATGGTTGCTTCTTGAACAAGGCCAGTGCTATGAGTGTGACAGTTGCCTACAGAGTTGAGAAGCTAGTGAGACAAGAAGCTCCATGGGACCTAGCAGCGCACACCTTCATTCTTCTTGCAGTTTTTCCAGCTTGCCTAAGCAATGCGTAAAAAAAAAAAAAAAAAAAAAAAAAAGAAAAAAAAAAGCAGAGTTCCTTTTAACAATGTGAGAATTTTATTTGCACGTAATTTATGAGTCCACCTTTCAAACTTGTAGGGGGTTGCATTTTGAAATCTGTGAACCCTCAGCTCTTCAAGAGCTTATATTAATCTCAGATGCTCATTAGGGAGGGAGAGAGAACACCCCTGAATTTAATAGTCTTGGTTTCTCTGCCAGCCCAGCTGGAGTTGGCATGTGAGTTGTGTTGCAACATCAACCTTTCCTTGTTCTTTTGCTAAATACTCCCTGGTTGTTTCCTGCACATAGAGAACACCAAAGGAGACCATGTCTAATCTCTGAAAGCAAATGAGTCACCTCTAGCGGTGACTCTGATAGTCAACAAAGTTTGAGCCATTTGAATGTATGAGTTAAAAGAGTTTCTGGGCAGTATGCATTTTGAATTCTTGGAATGTTGGTTACATAGGAGATCAAGGGAGATGATTATAAATAAAGGATTTAAAAATAATTAAAACAAAATCCAAACCCATTGCCATTTGTAGATTGTTGTAAATGCCGTCAAATAGAGGACAACACTGAACTGTTAAGTAATGGACCTGGGAATGCCCATGGGTAACCACACTTGGGAGATTGTGGAGAGGAAGGATAAATAGTTTACTCCACAAGGAAAGTTAAATTTTCACATGTATTAAACTAATGTTGTAGGCCACCTGCTAGTGGTGTATGTCCTAACAAGTTATCACATTAATTTCAGTACCACTAAGGGTTTGATTTCAAAGAAAATCAATTAATATGCCATATCTATAATCTACCATACTGATATCTCATAGCTGCTATAAGGATTGTAGTGAGATAATGGTAAATAAATTTATCGCCACTCACTTATGACAAGAGTATAGTCCATGAAAAAACATTAGAGTAGATAGAGATAGCATCAGTGGTGCCAAGAGGAAGCTGTGGAGTTGAAAGTATTGGCTTGAATTTCAGATCATCTCCTTAGCCATGACTTTGAGATTATTTCACTTCCATTGAGTGTGCATTGTTTACCCTGTAAAAGGACAGTAACAAGGCCAATTTACTCTGTAAGACTGGTATGAAGCCATTATAATATACACAAGTCCTTTAGGATGTGACTTTTAGTGTGTGTTCAATAAACATTATCAAGACATTATTGGCAAAAATGACTCACATTTGAACTTTTGCTTATTTAGGGGGGAATAAATATAACACATTTTTGAGGCAGCTTAGATGACCAAAAACAAATTGATGGGGAGGAACAATTAATTCTTATTCTGGTGTTCAGAAAACCCAGTGGAGCTTTGGATAATAACTTACAGAAAGTCAGGTACCACACTATTGCAAAAGTTTTGACCAGTCTATATTTTCCCACGATGCACATTATATTCATCCTGCAAAAGAAGACAGAGATTGCAAACATTGTTAAGTAGTAGTACGGCTGTGGTGCAAACACAGCTTCCTCAGCAAGACAACCAGATACATTTTGAAGTATGAGTGTTCTCTGAATGTATTAAGGCCCCTTTTTTAAAAATATTTTTTATTATTATGTATTTTCCTCAATTACATTTAGAATGCTATCCCAAAAGTCCCCCATACCCTCCCCCCTACTTCCCTACCCACCCATTCCCATTTTTTGGCCCTGGGGTTCCCCTGTACTGGGGCATATAAAGTTTGCAAGTCCAATGGGCCTCTCTTTCCAGTGATGGCCGACTAGGTCATCTTTTGATTCATATGCAGCTAGAGTCAAGAGCTCCGGGGTACTGGTTAGTTCATAATGTTGTTGCACCTACAGATCTCTTTAGCTCCTTGGATACTTTCTCTAGCTCCTCCATTGGGGGCCCTGTAATTCATCCAATAGCTGACTGTGAGCATCCACTTATGTGTTTGCTAGGCCCCGGCCTAGTCTCACAAGAGACAGTTATATCAGGGTCCTTTCAGCCAACGCTTGCTAGTGTATGCAATGGTGTCATCGTTTGGAGGCTAATTATGGGATAGATCCCTGGATATGGCAGTCTCTAGATGGTCCATCCTTTTGTCTCAGCTCCAAACTTTGTCTCTGTAACTCCTTCCATGGGTGGTTGTTTCCAATTCTAAGAAAGGGCAAAGTGTCCACACTTTGGTCTTCGTTCTTTATTAAGGCCCTTTGACGAGTTCCGAATTTGAGATAGCATTTCCAGGAAATTCCCAAAACGTTCCGTTTGATTCTGGAGTCATCTTCCAAAAGTCTGTTTCAACTGAATTCATCAGCCATGACTCACCTAATGGTCAGCAGAGGGTAGTAAGGTCTGTTTCTATGGGCAAATGCTTTGAATGAAGGGAAAGCAGAGATTCCTGGAGGGTTTTCTGCCTTGAATCTTACTGTTGTGTCCAGTGGCCTAGAGCCATTGGATGTCATTTGTTCCACTATCAGTTTGATAGATCTCCTTTAGTGTATGTACTTCTGCTAATAAAAACCTGTGCCCGTCACAACATGTAATGATATCATATTCTTTTTTATATTTAAAAGATAATTATTATTGTGTGTGTGTGTGTGTGTGTATGTGTGTGTATATGTGTGCCACACTGTACATATGGATGTCAGAGGAAAACTTAAGTGACTCAGTTCTTTGCATATGCCTTTCTGTGTATTGTAGGGGTTGAATTAGGCTGTCGGGCTTGCAGAGCAAGCCCCTTTACCACAATAATGAGCCTTCTGAGCAGACCAAATGCTTTCATTCAAAAATTTTTTATTTCAATGAAATTTAAATAGGTAGTCTATATGGAGAAATTTACTTTTTAAAGGTCAACCTTAAGCTACATAAAATGCTAATTTTTTGAAGAAATGTGTTCAAAGAAGTTCTTGACCAATACTTTTCGAAATGTTTTCATTTGGTAAGCAACTCTTCAGATAAGCTTTTTGACTCAGGAGTCTTTCATGTTAATGATTTACCAAAAATATCATCTGCGTCATCAGGAATGTTGGCAGCACAGCATGTCTTCATCCGTTTAAGAATGATTTCTATCACTTACTTTTCATAATGCTTGAAAATGTCTTATTTCAAACTGACAGAAAATAATTGTGCTTAGGTATGAGTTGAAATGTGATGTTGTTGGGCCTGTCCACAGTCTGAGTATGTAATGATCAGACTGGGCTAATTGGTAAGGAAGTTCTCTGAGATATTAGTCTTTTTTGTGTGGTGAGGAGATACAGAATCATCTTTCCTGACTCCTTTGACTCAACATACAACAGCTTTCATGGCAGTTTCTCTCTTCCTTTATCATAGTGGCTGTCCTAACCAAATTTCCACCAATAACACAAGAGAGTTCCACATTATCCTTATCCTCACTAGCATCTGTTGCCTTGTACCTCTTTGAAAAGAGTTATTCAAAAACAAGGTAAATGATATCTTGGTGTTCTTTTGATTTGCATGTACCTGATGATCAGAGATATGGAGCAGGTTTTTTTTTTTTTTTCATACCTTTGGCGATTTGTGTGTATTCTTTTGAGAAGTTCCCATTCAGATCATGTGCCCAGGTATAAGCTGGATTATTTGTGCTCATGTTTTGAGCTCCCTGTATGCTGTGACTATTAATCTCTTCTGGGATAAAGGGCTTGCCAACGCCTTCTCAGTTCACTGTAGCATTATTACCAGGGAATATCCACTTGCCTCACAAATTCTCTTCCAAGGACGACTATTCTATAGACATTGTGTGTATTCTTTTTATCTTATCAACCAGTATCATAAAGAAGCTTTCAGATGGTCACTAGGATTAATACTAAATATTAAATCATCTATTCACTGAGATCTTTTTCTTTTCTTTTTTTAACACTAGCGAGACAAGTGTTCCTTTATATACAGACAATGGACTACGTGAAGACCCTAGTCACCACTGATTAGAAACTAGCACAACATTTAGTATTTCTTGATCAACAAAATAAAGTATTTCAATGTGAGCTACTGATGGTGTTTTCTCCTAATATTGCCAAATTCATTCTCTGCCTTACAATCTTACCATGAATTTCTGAATTCTTTGGGAAGACTTCATTCTTACATTGACCACTTTGCTCTGAATACTCCGCCATGTTTTCTGCAGAAGCTTGAGTTCCTCATTCTCCTGTTCACCCTGAAGGCCACAGTGCATCATTTGACAAATGTCATTTTACTTATAAAATGTACATGATTCCCCAGGTAATGCAAGAGGAAGTTTCAGCTTCAAATTACAACATGACATCACATCAAAGAAGTGGCCTTGGAAAGATCACCATTGAAGAAAAAAAAATGTGACATTAATATGTCCCTTTTGGATTAGTTATATAATCCCAAAGATGTCCATGTGTGAGAGTTGGACTACTGTCTGGTCCTGGAAGAAAGTGAGAGCAATAAATTCATTTAAAGTGTCAACTTTAGTTTAAACGACATGAGCTGAGTGGTCCCCAAACAGAAAATTTGATAGCTCAGCCGTTTCCTATTCCAGTTTCTGTTACACTCAGCAATAAATGAATTCCCCACTGGTAGAGTAACCACTTCAGAGATTCTGACTCTTTTTCAGTGAGTCTGGATAATATGCTCCTAGTTACACTAGTAAAAGAGAAAAATAAAAACAAGGTAAGTATAGTTTATATACTTTCCAAATGTATTCTTTAGATTTTCAGAAAGGGGTAGATCTTCTATGTACTGTTAGTAATGATTTTATGTCATTTAAACTTATTTTTCTTCTTTTCTTACTGTTTTGCCATTATAGACTTCCTGTTATGAATTCACTAAGGTCAGTAAACAATTTTTTTTTTTACATTTTTCTGGAATAACATAAACACAGTCTCCAGGTAGCCCAGGGCCAACCAGTTATCTCCTTCTTACTTGGAGTTTTTTAGGACAACTGTAGGATGCTCAGGGGATATAAGACTCAGGGATAGATAAGACCTACCTGGAATGGACCAGTACTCGTTCATGTCCTTTGGAAGGAGTGGAGCATAGTGAGTCAGGGAGCACATCCTGGATAGCGTGGACTTTGTCTCTTCCTTCCTTGGAAGCAGAAAGTCTTTCAGTGTGTTAGATCAGACTCACATTGCACTTGACATGCAGTTCAGGTCTATTGCTTTCCAGAGTGCCCCAAAGATGGTTTAAGAGGAGTGTGCGCAGTTGAGACTCAGTAGTCAATAGCTTTTTTTTTTCCTTATTAGATATTTTCTTCATTTACATTTTAAATGCTATTCCCAAAGCCCCCTATACCTGCCCTGCTCCTCAACCCACCCACTCCCGTTTCTTGGCCCTGGCATTCCCCTGTACTGGGGCATATGTTCTTCGCAAGACCAAGGGTTTTTCCTCCCATTGATGGCTGACTAGTTCATCCTCTGCTACATACGCAACTAGAGACTTTAGTCACGTGGGGCTTCTCCCAATGACCCATTGCTTTCCAGAGTCCCCCAAAGATGGTTTAAGAGGAGTATGCTCAGTTGAGACTCAGCTGTCAGTAGCTTTCTTTAGTCACGTGGGCCTTCTCCCAATGAACCTCGGGCTTCTTTTGTTCTTTGATGCTTATGTATATATAACAATTCCTTTCGTGTGACTAATACTACGTGTGTTTTGTCTCATTAGTTTCTCACTTATGGTAATCGTGGTACAGTGAATCTGCTTCATAGAAAGACTTTTCTTTGTATGAGCAGGCAAGACGTTTACTCTTCTGAAGTTCGCATGAGACTCATGGATACCAGGGGGGAGATAGTGCTCATGTAAGGACAGGGTTATGGTAAAAGTTTAATAATACGTTTTTGTTATTGTTCTGCTTAAGGTCAGAGCAGGAATGGAAAGGAAAGGAGCAGGTGTGTGTGTGTGTGTGTGTGTGTGAGTGTGTGTTTAAATTTCCTTTTGAATTTATTTTTGAGAAATACAGAAATCACAACAGGAGCACAACATGACATAATAGAATGAAGATGACAGCAACAAATTTCCCAAGATACTGAGTGTTTCATGTGCTGCAATTGTTCCTTTTTGGGTGGAAGGAAGTTTCTCGGAGAAGGCCAACCTCATGGCAAGGTTTTGGTGACATCTTCTTTTTACTGGTTTTTGCAAGGAACAAGGAAAGCCCTCGTGTGCATGCTACAGGTGCCTATATCTCATTAGGGATGTATGCTGTGGCAACACACTTGGTAAGAATGGTTAGGATGATGTACCAGGAGCCAGGGAATGCTGTCATTTGTGCTGAACTGGGTGGGGATGCTAAGCAAGACTGGGCAAGTAACCTGCTGGAGAGTTCTTCCCTGCCCACCTAGCCCTTCCCCTGGGTAACATTCCTTCTCAGAACCACCTCACCTGGCAGAGTCCTGCACAGAGCTGCTCCCTTCCCTGAGGTGATGGGATGGGAATGGGCCAACGTAAGCCAAGTGGGTACTGTTCTAGGGTCTTCTCCACCCCCATCCCCCATGGAGAGTGGCTGGCTGACTTCTATCAGAGGAACTTTCCTGCCCAGGTGTGTCCCTCAGGCTCATGAGGAGAAGACAAGGCATACAGTGTACCCAGAAATTGATGATGTTTGCTTTTGGCAAGAAAATCTGTTTTTGCCTACTGTCAGATTTCTCCATCTCTTAGAAATTCCTAAGAGTGGTCTAGCAACCATTTGTTTGTACAAGGAAACCTACCACCTAGTTTCTTTTATGCTTTGTCAGTCAAATTGACACTTTAAAGTTTTAGGCATGACTTAAGCTACCTTCAAAGTGAGGCGAGCTTGGGAATTAAGCCTTTTCGAAGAAAGGTTACTCACCAGAGTCAATAGCTAAGCCATGAAAGTGGAGGAAAATGAAGCCAGGCCTTTGCATTCCCTATGGGAACATTTTTCAGCATTACTGAACAGGGAACTGGACCCAGGCTAATGTTCTTCCTGTTAACTCAGACTAACAAAAATGTATACTTTCTACTAAAAGCAACTTCTCTGTTCAGATTCATTTATGTTGTAGAATACTCACTTAACTTTCTTAAGAATTTATAATTTTAAATGTGCGAATTAATAAAGGTATATTCTAAGGTGGGATATTCAATACTGCCTGCCTTTATGACCTTATGAAAATATACTTTTATTGTATGTCCTGAAATGCCTTACTTTAAATTGTGGTTTATTTTGAATCAAGTTTACTAGAGCATAATTTGTAGGAAAAAAAAATCGCCAGACTCATGGCGACATATACGTGAGTTAAAATGTTATTAAACCATTTTATTAACTTTTCTCATTGTTGTGACAAAATACCTTTGAAAAGCAACTCAGGATGGGTGTGCTTTTCCTGCCACCCAGTTTAAAGTTCAGGACTCAGCCCAAGGAATGGAACTGTCTGTTGAAGGTGGGTCTTCTCATCTGAAGCAATCTAGTCTGGACACTCTCTCCCAGGCTATTCCAAGAGCTTTTCTTCCTGTTGATTCTAGATCCTGTGAAACTGACAGTCACTATTATGTACACACAGTGATGAGGAAAGCATGAGATGTTCAAACATAGTCAAAAGAAACCACAAGAATATATAATTCCTATGTACTTTAAACATATATACATATTCATATATTTATATAACCATTTGTTATAACCAGATTACCAGATTCCCCAAATGAATGTTATGAAATAACACAGAATTGGATAATATACTGTCACAATTCGGTGCCATACAACGATGTATAACCAGAGTTACTTATAATTAGGGAATCAAGACTAATACCAACAAAATGCATTATGTTGATATGGGTAAGAATCATTCACGTGACTGTTGACTTTCTATTGCTTGATCTTATCACCTACTGAATTTAAGGTATCCCTATCCCAGTTACTGAAAGCATGATCAAGAGTCATAGTTCAGTGGAACCAGAGCCCATGAAGGCAACGAATTCACTGAGCAGAATCTTGGACAATGATTCACTATAATCCTGCATTTAGGGACAAGTGCATCTGACATCTTCTGGATGCTATCCAAGAAGGAGGCATAAACAGTTAAACATTTTTACACCTCTGTTAGGAGTGATGTCATGTCCAGACCTAAGCTGCATTGACTGTGGGAGTAGTCAAATACAATTTCTGTCCTGTAATGATTAATCTTCAGTTTCAAATTGGTTAAATTCAGAAGCATCTAGAGTGTATATAATTGGGCATATCTATGAGAGAATGTCTGGAGAGTTAGTCAAAGGGAGAGGAAGACTTACCCTGAATACAGGCAGCACCATCCCAGAGGGTGGGGTCCTGGATGGATAAAGAAGGGAAGCTGTGCTCCAGCATTCTGCTTCCTGACATCACTAAATTGGAGCATGCAGCTGCCAACATTTGGTACCACAGTCAAAAGCCTCTCTCGCACCCACGCTTCTCTACCATGGTGCTGTGTAACCTCAAATCGGGATCTAGAGCACAGCCTTCCCTTCAGCTACTTTTTGTTTAGTATTTGGCCACAGCAACAAGGAAAGTAACAAATGCACGTTCTTTACTGTTCTCCACAAGCGCCCTCAGCCTAAAGGTTTTCTTATCAAGGAGATTAAGAGCAGTGTCTGCTTACAACTGAGTAAGGAGTTCAGAACCCCGGCAGATCACAACTTAAACAAGTTATCTACGCTCTTCCTCTGGAACTTGATGCTGTCTTATCTGCTTACACTGTAATGTCTGCCTTCCACAGCCCCTGGTGGGTCACTGTGCTCTTGAGTGTGAAGGTAGCTCCTCTGTGACCCCTGTGGCCTGCAATGTCCATCTCCCAGGCTATAAACATGTGTGACTAACAAGGACTGCCAATCTCTTCTGTTCAGGGTCAATTGCCAGGTGATGAAGTCATCCCCACAAGCAGAGTGGTGGTGTGGAGAGCTGAGGCAGAGCAAAGTAGGAATATATCTGATAGTGAACAGACCAAGGCATAGCAGAAGGATTAGGGAGATTTATGTGATCAGCTGAAAGAGAATTTATGTGTGTATATTAGAACCAAAGGTCGGAGTTTAGACTTTTGACTGAACAAAAGTCTTCCTTATAATGGAAGAGCGTAAGGAGTGTGAAAGATACTGACTGCTTAGAGAGAAGCAGGGGAGATAAATTGGCAGCAATGACTGCCAAGTTTAGGAGTTTAGGGTTATCCTAAAAGCAAGAAGAGGAATTAAATGTGTAAGATATGATATTGTGCTTGAAATGTTTCTTGCTTTTAACAGATGGTGAAGGGTATTGTGATTACAGTTTTTGAGGTAATTAGGGAGCTACTGATATGGCATATAAATAAAACATCTTCTCCAAGAATCTTTCATCTAGAGATGGACAGAAAAAAGGTGATTCAGGAAACCTTAATGAACTAGGATTTAGAAGGTATGTAGGCCAAATTCCCAGATACAGCAAACAAGAGTACAGGGTGCCCTGTTACCTTTGTATTTCAGATAGGCAATAAGTATGCTCTCTATCTATCTATCTATCTATCTATCTATCTATCTATCTATCTATCTATCTATCTGCCTCTCTTTCTTTTTTTCTTTTTAGTATAAATTTATTCCATGGAATATTTGGAACACGTTATAACTCTTATGTTTTCATTTAGGATTATTAATTAACTTTAATAAGTCTACTTTGCTTAACGGAAATTCAAATAAGTCCCAGTGACCTAAATGGTACCTGGCAACCCTGGTTGCTGAGGAACTTAGAAGAGGAGAACCTGGTGGTAAAAAGGGTCCACCCTGAGGAGTAAGGTCCCACGATAGGTCTGTCATGAAAGGGAGCATATCAAGCAGGGTGAGAGGTCAGAACCCTCTGACCATGGCTTGTTTTGGTGCCCAGAGACAAGAGTTTGACTCATCATGTCCTCTCCTTATGGTTGCACGCAGCAGTGTTTTTAATTATCAGGGCTGCTCTGCTTCTCACTGGGGCAGGGTTTCCTAATTTTCAAGAGCAAGGAGATTCTGAAAATTAACCTCTAGGTAATGGATCAAAGAATGCACTGGGAAGAATCACAGAACAAAATGTAAGAGTCAGTGTCTAAGACAATAGAAGGAGTTCTGGAAAGTTTGATTGTTGTTCCCATGTTCTCTATGGAATGGAAGGAGTTACAGAGACAAAGTTTGGAGCTAAGATGAAAGGATGGACCATACATAGACTACTCCACCCGGGGATCCATCCCATAATCAGCCACCAAACCCAGACACTATTGCATATGCCAGCAAGATTTTGCTGAAATGACCCTGATATAGCTATCTCAAGTGAGGCTATGCCGATGCCTGGCAAATACAGAAGTGGATGCTCAGAGTCATCTATAGGATAGAACACAGGGCTCTCAATAGAGGAGCTAGAGAAAGTACCCAAGAAAAGGGGTCTGCAACCCTATAGGTGGAACAACAATATGAACTAACCAGTACCCCTAGAGCTCATGTCTCTAGCTGCATATGTAGCAGAAGATGGCCTAGTTGGCCATCATTGGGGAGAGAGGCCCTTTGGTCTTACAAACTTTATATGCCCCAGTACAGGTGAATGCCAGGGCCAAGAAGTGGGAGTGGGTGGGTAGGGGAGCAGGGTGGGGGGGATGGTATAGGGAACTTTCGGGATAACATTTGAAATGTAAATAAAGAAAATATCTAAAAAAAAAAAGTCAATAGAAGGAAGCCTTAGAGTGCACGTGCACCATCATAAGGTAGGCAACAACGTCCTAAGTAACATACAAAAGGAAAAGAGCATACAAGAAAAGTAGTTTTAATTTATAAACCAATTTATCAAAGATGTTGCTAAAAGACAAAACAATAATCCATAAATTTAGCAAAGTATTAAAATATATCTACTCACAAAGGTCTTAAGATATTTTTTTACTTAGTATAAAATATTTTTTATTGAATATTTTCTTTATTTACATTTCAAATGTTATCCCCTTTCCCGGTTTTCCCTCCAGAAACCCCCTATCTCATCCTCACTCCCCCTGCTTCTATGAGGGTGTTCACCCACCCACTCCTGCCTCCCCACCCTGCCATTCCCCTACACTGGGGCATAGAACCTTCACAGGACCAAGGTCCTCTCCTCTCATTGATGACCGACATGGTTATCCTCTGCTACATATGTGACTGGAGCCATGGGTCCCTCTATGTGTACTCTTTGGTTAGTGGTTTAGTTCCTGGGAGCTATGGGGGGGTCTGGTTGGTTCATATTGTTGTTCCTCTTATAGAGTTGCAACTCCCTTTAGCTCCTTCAGTCCTTTCTCCTCTATTGGGAACCCCATGCTCAGTCCAATGGTTGGGTGCGAGCATCTGCCTCTATATTTGTCAGGCTCAGGCAGAGCCTCTCAGGAGACAGCCATATCCAAACTCCAAAAACCAATAATAAGTATAAACCAATTTCAGAGTGTAGAAACGTAAAGATATTTCACAACAGAAAACACGTGACTAACCAGTAGGCTTATGGGAACGTGATCAAGGCCGTCTGCAGTTGGAAAAAGCACCTCCTCCTGAATTTTCCTGTGGGCTTACTCAGTAGGATGGATAACATTTCAAAGACTGAGAGGACAAAAGCTGGAGATGTGGGACACCTAAACCTCATATATGCTGGGCAGAGAGGCAAAGCAACTGTGCAACAGTTGGGCAATCCTTGATAAAATAAAAAAAAAGTCACAGGTCTTTTGCACATATGTCACAACTCCCAATCTGTTTTTTAATTCTTTTTATGTGTTTATTTCCACTGTCTTGAAATTTTAATTTCTTTATTTTTATTTTGTTGTTTGCATTTTTTAAAAATTGCCTTTTTTTTTTTTTAACAGCAAGGAGGAAGTTTTGGAGCTAGATGGCTGGAAAGGCGGAGGACCTTGGGGGAAACGGTGATAAGAGTACATTCTATAATTGCTTTTATTAATTAAGCTATTTATTTAATTTATATCCTGATACAGCTTCCCCTCCCTCTTCTTCCTAGTCCCCCCCTCCTCCATCCCCTCCCCTTTTCCACCTCTCTTCCCTCTCTTTCAGGAGAGAGAAGCCCTCCAATGGGTACCTACCAGCCTTGACATGTTAAGTTGCAGTAAGACTAGGACATCTTCTATTGAGGCTACACAGGCAGTTTAGATAAGGGAATGGGATCCAAAGGCAGACAATGTAGTCAAAGTCAACACCCTTGCTCCTGCTATTAGGAATCCCACATGAAGAAGGTGCACAACTGTTCCATCTGTGCAGAGGACCTAGGTCTGTGCCATGCATGATCGCTGGTTGGCAGATCAATCTCTAGGAACTCCCCCATAGGCTCAGTTTAGTTGATTTTGTAGGTTTGTGTGTGTGTGTGTGTGTGTGTGTGTGTGTGTGTGTGTGTGTGTGTGTGTTGTCCTCAATCCTTCTGGCTCTTTCAATTCTTCCTCCCCTTCTTCCATAGGATTCCCCAAGCTCTGCTTAACGTTTGGCTTTAGGCCTCTGCATTTGTTTTCATCAGGTGCTGGGTGAAGCCTCTTGGATGACAGTTATTCTAGGCCCTATCTGTAAGTATAGCAGAATATCATTAATAGTCTTGGGGTGGGCTCATTCTCATAGCATGGGTCTCAAGCTATGCCTGTCATTAGTTGGTCCTTCCCTCAACTTCTGCTTCAACTTTTACCCCTGCATATCTTGTAGGCCCCGCAAATTGTGGGTCACAGGTTTTGTGGCTGGCTTGGTATTGCAATCCCTTCATTGGAAGTCTCTCACCTGGTTATAGGAGATGGCTGCTGGTTCAGGCTTCTTATCTCCCAGTGCTAGGAGTCTTAACTTTGGTCACTCTCATAGATTCCTGAGAGTTTCCTATTGTTGTAGGAATGACATGGAGGTAATTCAGAAGCTATTCAGAGTGAAGAGTATCTCACACTAATATGAATATGGATCTCTTTGTATAGCATGAGAAAAATCAAAGTAGTAGTTGTTTCTGAGGTGAGGTGGAGGGAGAAAAGCTAGAAGTGGCAACATATTGCCTCTGGGATGACAACATATTGCCTCTGGGATGACAAACGTATTATGTGTGCTTACTGGATGGTAGTTATGTGGGTGAATACATTTGCCAAAAATATTTGAACCATATACTTAAAAACTACTTATTTCTTTGGTATAAACTATATTTCAGTTAAATCAACAACAAAAATTCCTGATGTTTAATTTTATAGTTCATCTTTACTGGCCATTAGGTGCCAAGTAATTGAGTTAAACATTATTTTTGGTTATATTTCTGAGCGGCTATTGACAGATAATGGTACTTGGATGAACAGGTGTCACCTCAGTGTTCTAGCCACTGGTAAGTGGCCCATCTTCCAGTAAATAACGTGCCGTGCTCATAGAGACAACTTTTTAGCTTCAAGGGAGTCACACACTCACAAGACAAGCAAGTAGGGAAGAAGGATCTTGTTGGAAAGAAGGTTTCAGAGGGGGAGGAGTGTAGATGTGACTGTGTAACAGGGGCTGAGGAGGATTAAAATTCATTGTATTTATGAAACTGCTGAAGAGCAAAGGATGAACGAATTAAAATATCTGGGGTCTATCGCACACTCCTGTGCAAACAGAAAGCTGCAGGCCCATTTGTAGATGGGATCTGCATTTTGTTCATGTATTAAATGTGCTTCATCATTTGTATCTTAAGGTACCTTGACATAGTGTAGATTTTCAGTGAATGTTTATTATACACTGGCCCCATTTCGATCCTCTGATCCAAAACAGTGCCAGAACACATTCTTGAACATTTCTTTTTCTCTTAGAGGTTGAAAAAGTACATGCCCATGGGATTTGGTGTTGGATTCTCCTTGCTTTATCCTGTCAGAATTTAATCATCTTTATGGAGAAGAAAGGGGATCTCTTCTTTAGGACAGATGAAGCAAAAGGAAGTTTGCAATAGGCAACAACATTGTAAGTTTCTGCCCCGGGAGATGTGTTATTAAATATAAACTTAGTGGGCAGTATCATCCGAGAAACGAAAAGCAACATCCTGATTACCTTCTCTGCTTTCAGCCACCACATTCAAATGTACCATTTTTTGTGTGTGTTTATATAGCACAATGAAAGTTTGTTTATTTCACATTTATATAATGCTATTTTCAGTAATAGCTCACTGATTTTAATTTTTGTCATGCTTATTACAAATCTGGCACCAGTTACCACATTCATACATGCAATAGAGCAAAAAAAGATTCCCTTTTTAGTAATGTACTAGTTCTGTATACATCACTGTGACCAAAATACCCGACAGACTTAAAGGAGGAAAGGGGAATTTTGCCGTATGACTTCAGAAAGCTGCAATCCATCATAGATGGGAAGGTGAAGCAGAGGAGGAACCAGTACATGGCCTGGAAGATTACATAGACTCCGGAAAGAGTGCCAACAACTGGAGACCAAATGTTCCAAACATGAGATCCAGGAGGACGCTTACTTAGATCCAAATTGAAACAAGCTATTGAAGGTCTGAAACCTTTATGCTCTCCTCTTGTTTACCGTGTGCCTTCCCCATAGCCAACCTGATTCAAGATGAGCCAAACACGGTGTCCAGGGAAGGATTCTGTCTGTTTTCATTACCCCTGGCTTTTTCCTACTCAATATTCTTCATTTTCCCCTATTTTCACAGTGATGCAGAAGTAAGTTTTGTTCCCATGACAAAGTGCCCTAGGTTTCTTGAGTAATCAATCACCAATGGTATTTTGGATGCTTTTGACCTACTTTTCACTTCAGGGAAAAGTAAAAAAAAAATAATAATGGGTGATATGGAAGAATTACGTTGGAAATGTCATTGTCAAGCATCTCTTGTAAGTCATTTTAATTACTTAATGAAACCACCATAAACTAAGCTGACAAGGTCTCCTTTTACATGTTTTCTAAGCCACATGTGATCATCTTCTGCAGTCTAATTGGTCTAATTTCAGTTTTGAAATAATCCACTTCTCTTTTGGTTTATAGTCCCTTGCCTGGCTTTCTCAAAACCTTCCTAGCCCCTTTCCATGGAACCGAGGACTTAAGGGGTCACACTGACCCTGATTTAGTTAAATGTTCCAAGTACTCTGGCCCATGCAGCAGTGTCCTGTATAATTTGGTGGCTACGCATCATTAAAACATCACTGCCAAAGATTTATCTTGAAACCTTTTAAGGGGGAAACTGGATTTATTTTATGTAGTGAGTTTTTGTTCATATTAGAGAAAGCAAAATTTCACTTCATCCAGCCTAAAATTTTATTTTCCAATAGAAACAAACTCATTCATCTAAGTCATTATATATATATATATGTAACCAATTTGAGATATTGAGACCTGTAAGGAATGTCATTGATGTAAGCAGAGTGACTGAGTAAAATTAAATAATAATATAGAATTACAAATAATTTCTAATAAACATAACAGCATGAAATTTGCTTGGTGATAAGGAATATACTATATAAACTATAAAATTATAAAATATGGACTATATGAAGATGTTATCACTTTACCACTTATTTTGCCAGAATTCCAAAGGACACTTGAAACATAAACTATGTCTTTATCTTCAAGGTTATACCTATGAGAAAGTTTCGTTTATAAATTGACATGCATAAAATTAATGTTACTAACTAACAATAAAACAAAATGATTGATATATAATTGCTGGTGTCACTGCCCAACTTTCTGAGATATTACTAAATAACATAAAAGCATCTTGGCTGGAGAACTGGAGTATTGTGACGGGCATCTGATAGGTAGCATATGAAGCATGTATACCTTCACCAGTAGAGTATTCATGGCCAAGACATGTATGCATGGAACAGCACAGGATGCTGTCACACTTCTCCGAAAGCATAAAACCCAATGTCATGAATTAGTTATTGGTGAAAATTTCCACTTAGCGTTTTCAGCGGGTGGTTTATTTGTGATTGACTTAAGCTGCTAAAGGTAAAGTCGGATAAAGGAGAGCTGCTGTATGTAATTAATATGTATTTCATATGCTATACATGATAAACATATGTAAAGGAAACACAAGTTTGGTAGCACATGGCCTTAGAATAGAGCCTTCTGTGGTGAAATAGCAGAAAGTAAAAATTGACACATTTTTTATTGCTTCTCTCATACTTCATGTATCTCCCTATGGACATTAATATAATCGCTGAATTTAAAGAGACAGGAAAGCACACAAGAGCAGGCAAAAAAAAATGGTTAGTAATTCCATACCTTTCAACCTCAAGCAATTTTACAGAAGGAAATGAAAATCTAGTTTTCATTTCTAAAATAATGCTTATCAAAATGATCATTGTAATTATCTATTTTTAGTAGTTTCTAGCTGAGACTGCAGTATCCCAGCCAAAAGATCTGGATTTCAGATGACATCTAAATGTGTTAAGCCCGAAGCATAGGTGTGATGCAAGGACAATTCTCACTCTCTCATTAACACTCATTAGCACACTCTATCACATGCACAGGAATTCTGTGCCAACCTCATCTTCAGCCACTTGGACTGATCTTAGACTTAGATCATTTTTTTGCTGTTGTTTATTTCTTGAAGCAGGTAATAAAATTTAGCCTGTTCACGTTTCTTTTGGTAGTTCCTCTAGATCTCTTTGACCATTGACTTGAGTGAGCAAGATTGATGCCCTCTCCCAATCCTTGGTATTCTCTACCATATTAGAAACATATGTACTCCTCTTTTAAGCTTTTTCTTATAACAGTTCATGGTGTACAGAAAACCACTTCACACAGGAGGCATTCAGTTCTTATGATACTGGGAGTGTTACTTGCTGACAGTATGCAGTTGACTGTATTTATGGGAATTGCTCTTGCCAAAAGGAACAACAGTACTCAAGAAATTCACCAATATATTGGGGATGCCTAATACGCATAGCTGTAAATCCTATTGACAGTTTCAGGAAGGTTAAAATGTTTTTGCATTATTCCATCTTAAAAAACACATATTCTTGTATATTATCATCACCATTATTATTATTATTATTATTATTATTATTATGAACAGAACATTCCTGGAGCAACTGATCACAGAATGTTGCTGTAAGAACTCTAACATTTCACATTTGCATAGAAGTTGTTCTGTTTTGCTCTTCTTCTTCTTCTTCTTCTTCTTCTTCTTCTTCTTCTTCTTCTTCTTCTTCTTCTTCTTCTTCTTCTTCTTCTTCTTCTTCCTCTTCTTCCTCTTCTGGAAGGTCTGGGTTTTTGAATTTTCTCTTATTAGAAGTTTCTTACCGGTTGCAACTCACAGCAATGACCTAGGATGGTTCCAGAGAGACAATAGCCACACTTGATATGTTGTATAAAGGACCTAAACATTTACTCCTGCTTTCCTCTAACCCTCTACTTGTATTTGTTATAAGATTATGTCACACAACAAAAAAATTCTCCTAAACAAAATAACCCATTTTTTTAGATTTAGAAACAAAAGATACTGTGTTTATACACTAAGGTCAAGCTTACCTGGTCCACTGATGTTTTATTCCATTCAGACTGCTAGAATATATCAATGAGCTGGTGATAGCTCTCAGTTGTCTAGCAATTCATTATACCCTAGTTTTGATTTCCAGCACCCAATAAGATAACAAATACAAATAGATTAAGTTGGGAGTATACACTATATAAAAAGATTACATAGAAACATATAATCTTGCAACACAAGTGAAAACATACTTAGAGGCGATCATAGGACACAGGTGACATGAAAGAACAGGTGGAGACTTGTCCAGGCTAAAAATTCAAATGAGGATGGGATGGAGGGTTGGAGGAAAGCAGGGGTAGAGAGCAAGTTAATCAAAGCTATGGATGTATAAAGAAACATTATGGAATCCACTAGTCTGTAAGCTAATTAAAACTTTTGTATACTAAAAGGAAGCATAGTCAGAGGATCCTGTATGGATGGACAATATTGCTCCCAGAGATAGAGCTTATTTAATGAAGATATCAGTGGTAGGCATAGGAAAGCAATACCAAAACAACATAGCCCTACTGTCATTAACCTTGGTTACTCATCATAACTACAAAATTACATAGTCATAACCTATCACTGAAGAAAACATGCATATTGGTTGCAGCACATTGAGAGATCAATCTCAAACTGACCAGGAAGCTGTCAGCTTTCTAATGCTGGTAAATTATATATAGCCTGTGGAGGAAGAACATTCTAAAAGCTGTGCCTAGTGCTACAGTATCAACCCGCCAGGAAAGTTGTCCCCACTGGTACCGTAATGATTGTTGAGGGTAACCAAGTACTTTCTGATTGGACTCGAGACTAAGGCCACTGGAAACACTCGTGTCTAGGACTGTAAACCTGATCATAAACCCTTAACTGAAAGATAGCTAGTCGTAGGGAGAAATCTACTGATGTCTTAATAAATGGTACTGAGTCAAGATACTGCCTTAGTAATTATAGATACATGATATTATGAACCTTGATCAGGACTTTATTTGTTTTCAATAGGTAGCAGTTGATTCAGAGACTCATAAATCGTTCAAAGGACTGAGATTAAGTGACAAATGAGTGCTCTCGGTAGACAGGTCATCTCCATCAACCTATTCCAAATCAAGTGTCAGGGAGCCTCTCAGAAGAATGGGCAGCAATAATGTAAGGGCAATGAGAGGCTCTGCCAGTGCCTGACAAATACAGAAGTGGATGCTCTCAGCCAACCATTGGACTGAGCACAGGGTCCCCAATGGAGGAGTTAGAGAAAGGACTCAGGGAGCTGAAGGGGTCTGTAGCCCCATAGGAGGAACAACAATAGGAACCAACCAGTACCCCCAGAGTTCCCCGGGACTAAACCACCAACCAAAGAGTACACATGGAGGGACTCAAGGCTCCAGCTGCATATGTAGCAGAGGATGACCCTTGGTCTTGTGAAGTCTCGATGCCCTAGTGTAGGGGAATTCCAGGGCAGGGAAGTGGGAGTGGGTGGGTTAGTGAGAGGGAGTGGGGGTGGGATAGGGGGGTTTTCAGAGGGGAAATGAGGAAAGGGGATAAAATTTGAAATGTAAATAAAGAAAATATAATAATAAAATAATAATAATAATAAAGATTGTCCACAGCTGTTAAAAAAAAGAATTTAAGGGCATGAAGATGGGGAAGAGATCTGTTAAGTACTGAGTCCTGGATGGAGCATTCCTTTTTTTTTTTTTTTAAATATTTTTTTTATTACGTATTTTCCTCAATTACATTTCCAATGCTATCCCAAAAGTCCCCCATACCCTCTCCCCCATTCCCCTACCCACCCATTCCCACTTTTTGGCCCTGGCGTTCCCCTGTACTGGGGCATATAAAGTTTGCATGTCCAATGGGCCTCTCTTTCCAGTGATGGCTGACTAGGTCATCTTTTGATACATATGCAGCTAGAGACAAGAGCTCCAGTGTACTGGTTAGTTCATAATGTTGTTGCACCTACAGGGTTGCAGATCTCTTTAACTCCTTGGATACTTTCTCTAGCTCCTCCATTGGGGGCCCTGTGATTGGATGGAACATTCCTGATGAGCATAGAAACTCACAGCATTTGTAGTTGTCATCATAAGACATGCACAAGACCAAGGGCCTCTCCTCCCAATGATGGCTGATTAGGCCATCTTCTGCTACATATGCAGCTAGAGACATGAGCTCAGGGGGTACTGGTTAGTTCATATTGCTGTTCCTCCTATAGTGTTACAGACCCCTTCAGCTTCTCGGGTACTTTCTCTAGCTCCTTCACTGGGGGCCCTGTGCTCCATGCAATAGATGACTGTGAGCATCCACTTCTGTATTTGCCAGGCACTGGCATAGTCTCACAAGAGTCAGCTATATCAGGGTCCTGCTGGCAAAATCTTTCTGGCATATGCAATCGTGTCTGTGTTTGTTGGTTGATTTTGGTATGGGTCCCCTGGGTGGGTTGGAGAGCAGGGTGGGGAGAGGGTATAAGGGACTTTGGGGATAGCATTTGAACTGTAAATGAAGAAAATATCTAATTAAAAAATTGAAAAAAAAGGACATGCACAAGATCAAGCCATTTCTAGTTCTAGAATGGACCAGGAGAAGATCATAAGGCTATACCCAGTTGAGGAGCTATTGGCAGCTGGTGGCTTCTGAACCATCATTTTCCTTTGGGAATATGGTCTGCTATATGATCTGCACTAATTTGACCTGGGGCACATTAAAATAACAAACTGATATAAAATCAGGAATGAGATGGGTAAGGAGTTGAGGGGGGAGTTGGCTAGATATGGTAGGGGTGGATGAGATCAAATTACATTGCACACATCTATAAAATGTAAAAGAATAAGTTAAAAGAGTGTTTTTTTATTAGATATTTTCTTTATATACATTTCAAATGCTATCCCAAAAGTTCCCTATACCCTCCCCCAACCCTGCTCTCCTACCCACCCACTCCCGCTTCTTGGCCCTGGCATTCCCCTGTACTGGGGCATATAAAGTTTGCAATACCAAGGGGTCTCTCTTCCCAGTGATGGCCGACTAGGTCATCTTCTGCTACATATGCAGATAGAGATACAAGCTCTGGGGGTACTGGTTAGTTCATAAAAGAGTGTTTTTTAAAAAATAAAGGAATGTAAGTAATTTGAAAAAGCTACTTGTGATTAGGTTTCTGTTTAGAGCAACATTATTAAATACAACAATCAATGACTTAGGCATAATATACAATCATACTAATAAAAGTAAAAAAAAAAGTGACTTATGAGGAAACATGCTGTGCTGGGTTTTCGTTTCGATACTGCTGTGGGACTCCTGCCTCTGGAGTTAGTTAGTTTAGTGGAGGTGCGGGTGACATTCTCTAGAATGCTTACCAGGAGCTAGGGGAACTGTGGATAAATGGACTGGTGGCTTAGCTCGTGTCTCAGGAACCTTTTACCAGTCAGGACTAGAAGCTGGTGTGGTAGCAGAAGTCTTCTAATATTTGCAAAAACAGACATAAAACCAAAAATAGTAAAAAAGATAAGGAAAATCATTTCACAATTGTCAAATGAACAATCTACCAAGAAGATATTATAGTTCTTTTTTTTTTGCAGTTTTTTTTAATTAGGTATTTTCCTCATTTACATTTTCAATGCTATCCCAAAGGTCCCCCATACCCACCCCCCCAATCCCCTACTCACCCACTCCCCCTTTTTGGCCCTGGCGTTCCCCTGTACTGGGGCATATAAAGTTTGCAAGTCCAATGGGCCTCTCTTTGCAGTGATGGCCGACTAGGCCATCTTTTGATACATATGCAGCTAAAGACAAGAGCTCCCGGGTACTAGTTAGTTCATATTGTTGTTCCACCTATAGGGTTGCAGTTCCCTTTAGCTCCTTGGGTAATTTCTCTAGCTCCTCCATTAGGGGCCGTGTGACCCATCCAATAGCTGACTGTGATCATCCACTTCTGTGTTTGCTAGGCCCCGGCATAGTCTCACAAGAGAGAGCTATAACTGGGTCCTTTCAGCGAAATCTTGCTAGTGTATGCAATGGTGTCAGCATTTGGAAGCTGATTATGGGATGGATCCCTGCATATGGCAGTCACTAGATGGTCCATCCTTTCTTCACAGCTCCAAATTTTGTCTCTGTAACTCCTTCTATGGGTGTTTTGTTCCCATTTCTAAGAAAGGGTAAAGTGTCCACACTTTGGTCTTCGTTCTTCTTGAATTTCATGCGTTTGGCAAGTTGTATCTTACATATTGGGTATCCTAAGTTTCTGGGCTATTATAGTTCTAAATACACACACAGTAAAGATACATTTACCCATTTATATAAAAGGAATATTACTAGGTAGGAAACCACAGATTAAGCCAAGAGAATGATAACACCCTGCTTTATCATTAGACAGGCAGGCCATCTGGACCAAACATAGAAATACTGGAGTTAAGTAATATCATAAATCGAATGGACATATACCATAACTCTATAGCCCATTCCACACTAACACTAAAGAATATGCATTCTCCTCAGCAACTCATGAAATTTCTCCAAAAGTGATCACATATTAGAACACAATGCAAGTCTCAACAAGTATAAGAAAATATAAATAAATAGTATTTTTTAACTGTAATAATGAAATAAAGCTGCATATCAACAGAAATTTAAACTACAAAAAGTACATGAACTCATGGAGACTAAACAATACACTATTGAATGATAATTGGATCACTGAAGCAATCAGGAAGGAAATTTAATAAAAAACCTACAGACTTTAGGAAGGAAATTAAAAAAAATCACAAGAATGAAAGCATATTAAAATATCTATGGGATGCAATTAAGGTTGTCCCAAGAGAAAGGATTAGGGCAGTTAGGTAACTACATCAAAAAATTTGAGAGCACTCAAGTCAATAATGTAACAATCCACCCAAAATCCTTGGAAAAAGGAAGATGTCATGTAAAAACAGTATTTTGGAAGATATAAGAAACTAGGCCTGAAATTAAGTGAATAGAAGCAACAGCAAGAACACCATGAACAAAACAAGCGAAGGATGAATGAAACGGAGTCTTGGTTCTTTAAAAACAATAAGCCAGGTTGGAAAACCCTAGCCAAATGAATTTTTAAAAAGTGACAGGAGACAGAAATTAATACAGCTTGAAACAAGGGGGAGAAATTACAAGTACAAATGCAATTCCGAAAATTGTAAGAACATATTTTAAGAAAAACTATATTCCATGAAATGGGAATACCCCAAAGAAATGCACGAATCCCTCAGTGCATGCAAAATACTAAATTAAACCATCCTAAATATATAAATACAATGGGATCCACCCGTATAATGTCATTTGTATATATATGATTTCAGGGCTGACCACTTGGATATTAGATACCCACTGGGGTCTCTTTCCTGGGCAAGACCATTTCTCCAGCTCTCAACACTCCTTTATCTTTTTTTTTTTTTGAGTATAATAGTTTATCTGGGAGAGAAATGTATTTCTATACAGAAAATTTCACAGCAATTGCTCCTGTCTCTTTGGGTAGTATATGTTTTGCTGTTTCATAAGTTTCTGTAGTACTTAGTAGTACTCTTTGGTCATATTTCACCAGTAAGGTAGAGTTTCAGAAAAACAAAATGATTTAAGAGAACATGAGAAGCAACCTCCTAGGGAAGAGCAGGGCATGTCCATAAATCAAACACGGGTGACAGCTGGGCAAGTGGGGACCAGATGAGGGAGGGAGATGGCCTCTACAGCACAGCTGAAATCATTTCCAAACGCTGAAGCAATCTGCATCTCTATCTGCTCAAGCAGCACATACTAATTTTTATAAATGGCATGTTTATGGATGGTGTTACTACAAAACAACAATCCCCAGACTAGCCTCATGAAGGTACAAAACACATAAGGAATTAATAAAGTCCCATGTCCACAAGAGGTAGATAGCCATGTAATAATACTAATCCAAGACTACATGGTTAAGGTGCTAAGACGGATTAGGAGAGCAACTAAACTGTGCTTGGAGGCTCAACCAAGGCCTCGTGGGGAGGGGAGTGCCTCTTCCGAACTACCAAGTAGTGTTATGCAGAGAAGTAGGTGCTCTGGGGGAACTGACCATGCTGAATTAGCCTTTCATGTTGTTTTGTGGTAATTTTTTTTTTTACATATATTACCTTTCTTGAACTACAAACCAACATAGGTATGTCCTATATTTCCATTTTTGAGCTGTTGAAATAAATGGTCACAAAGAGCAAAAACCACATTCTTATATTATTCGCTAGAGGTAGACGTGACTTCTGAGTCTAGGATCTTTTGATTCCATGCCTATTTTTATTCCTTCCAAAACATTCCACAGAGGACATGCTAGGAAAATAATACCTCCAAGTGGCCCATTTATGGTATTTTGGAAGAGAAAGGCAAGTAACAGAGTGTAAGTGGGTCAGAGTCTCCAGAGCATGTAGTTTGGGGGGACAGCAAATATCTCTGCAAAGAAACAAAGCTGGACTTGATTATTCTGTTGTGTTTTGAGTTTTCACCTCTAGTTTTGTTTATACACACTCATCTGTACCCAACTCCCTCTCTCCTCATACCCACCTTACATAATACATGAGTCTACCACTTCATAACCTTAGCCACAGTCTCTCTTTCCTCTTTTCTCTTAGCACTACTCCTGGACTCATGCAAACATTGTCTTTGTCAAAGTTTTTTTCAACCCCACATTCAGAACAATGGACACAGACATTGTTTCCCAAAACTCTTTTCTTGTACTTCAGAATGCATGTAAAGTGAACTATGGTAATTGACCTGCAGCTATTCACACTCTTGGGAGCCAATTTATATAGTTTATATTTGTATCAAAAAGCACTCAGCAAAATGAATTACAAGCTAAACTTTCTAGTTAAAAATACACTTGGCTAGTCATTTGTAGTGGTGTTCCATTTCACATAGAGGTGACTGGGCAATCTTGATCTAGGCTACTCATTAAAAGTCCCGTGGCACTGATTTTGAAAGAGGTAGCCAGTCAAGCCTAGCATTTTGGCCAAAATCCAGATTAGGTCATTGGGTTCTGCCTCTTAAATTTTCTGTGTCTTTTGATGGTATTCCTGGTTATTTTTTGTTCCACTCTTTAGACTGTTGTTAATCTGTTTTCAATAGTCAAATGTGTATACAAACATATTCATGGTATTGTCATCTAAGTCAGCAGGTGAACAAATATTGCTACAAAATTTCCTTTGTGCAGTTAAGTGTGGAGTCTTTGGTCATCCTTATTTTCTGGTAACCTGTTGTCAAATAACAAATCACTCACAAAACTTTGTGGCTTAACGCAATGGCATTTAGCATACTCAGATTTCTGCTATCTAGGGGACGGTTTTGGATATAAATGTCACTGCTCCAGTTAGCATCCATAGGGTCACCCCACAGTCTGGGTATTAGAATTAGCTGATGGCTGCTCACTGGTGTGCCTGGCACGTGATACTGACTTTGGCTGGGACTTCTGTAGGGATCTGTGGTTGATATATAGCCTTTCCATCGGGTTACGCAGTCCTTTTGCAGTGTGGTTGCTATGTTTTAAGGATTGATTTCCAAAGAAAGAATTAGGTTGAAATTGAATTTTCTTTTCTAATTTAGCCTGGGGCTGTCTGTGGCATTCTGTTTCTGCATGAAGAATCATTACTTTCAGTCCACGGTCAAAAGGAAGGGAATGAATTGTTAGGTTTGAAAAAAAATATTAATTAAATTCATTTTGAAAATTCCATTCATGCATATAATGTATTCTGATTACCATGATCTTCACCTCATTTCCCTCCCACTCCTCTCAAGTCCCTCTCTTCCCTGTAAGTCTTTTTCCCTCATTCATGCTTTGTTTTGTTTTGTTTTGTTTTCTGACCCATTTAATTTAATAAAGGTCAGAGTGTGGAACTGGAGCCTGGTAGGTTTGCTAGTGGATATACAACTGAGGACAAGGCCCAATTGGCACAATGAATACCTGCTGAACAATACATACATGTCCTACGCAATCCTGTTGATAATGCTACAAGCCCCAGCAATCCAAGCCAGTAGTCTGTGGGCTTTGCAGACTTTTTCTTGTTCTATGGTCTGCATGTCTCAAGTGTCTGTTCTACCTCCTGATCTTTTCCTTCCAACCATCACCATGGTTCATGAGATTATTATCCTGACATGGAGTTTGAGGGTTTCCTGGTTCCTCGTCCTAACCCCTACTATGATCTCCACTGCTCTGACAGCAGGGTGTCTAAAGCATAAACCTGCCCCCCTCCAAGAGATTCTTTACCATCTTACCATATTAAATTGGTGCCAAAATCTCATATCAACATAGCACACAAGAACATTCTGAATTTGAATTGGTAGAGTTTGATTATCCTTTCCTGTCACTGGTCACTGAAAATTACTTCCTGTGGCTAGAGGATTTCCCACATTCTGAAATTTGGTGGAAGGCACAAACTAGTTCCAACAATTTTGTTTTTCTTTTTTAGATTTAGATGCTATATATTCTGGCTTCCTAAGACCTAGAAGAGTTGAACATCTAGATTTCTTCAATACTGAGCAGAGATGGTATGTTTTATGAAGTAAAACAAAACAACCCCCCCCCCAAAACCAAAACCAAAACCAAAACAAAAAAACCAAAAACAACCCAAAACAATATTTGTTCTATTTTGTCCTGACAAACTGCATAGAGCACTTCATTTCTGGTCACCAAAATGTGTTTTATTTTCCTCTCACTTGATTTCTCTAATTGATGCCAGTTTCTTTCTTATTAGTATCACTAATTGTGGTGCAGTGTCTCCAAGTTCCTGTTCTCTAATTCAAGGATATGAAATAAAATCCCACGTACATAGGCTAAAATAGTAAGGAAACTTTATTTTTAAGCAACATGATAGACAAAACAATCCAATAACTCAACTCAGTTTTGATGTTTCTTGCATGAATTCAGTTTTAGACCCAATGGGTTAAAGAGAATAAAAGCCTAAGAAATAGGAAGAACTCTTTATTTAAAATTTGTTCTTTAATGGCTTTTTTACAGTCCAGAATTTATCCCCTTCCCGGTCCACCCTGTGACTCTTCCACATCCCATACATCCTCCCTCCCCTGCTCCCCCAACCCTGTCTCCAAGAGGATGTTCCTACTCCCCAATTCCCTCCTTTCCAGACCTCCACACTCTCTGGGGCCTCAAGTCTCTTGAGGGTTAGGTGCATCTTCTCTGAGTTCAGACACAGCATTCTTCTATGTATGTGTGTTGGGGGCCTCATATCATCTATGAATGCTGTCTGGTTGGAGGCTCAGTGTCTGAGAGATCTCAGGGGTCCAGGTTAATTGAGACTGCTGGTCTTCCTATAGGGTCACCTTCCTTCTCAGTTTCTTCCAGTCTTTTCCTAATTGAACTACAGGGGTCTCCAGCTTCTGTCCATTGCTTGGGTGTAAGTATCTGCATCTGACTCTTTCAGCTGCTTGTCAGGTCTTTTGGGGGGTAGTCATGATAGGCCTCTTTTTTTTTTTTTTTTTTGTGAGCACTGCATAGCCTCAGTAACAGTGTCAAGCCTTGGGGCCTCCCCTTGAGCTGGATCCCACTTTGGGCCTGTCACTGAACTTCCTTTTCCTCAGGCTCTTCTCCATTTTTGTCCCTGCAGTTCTTTCAGACAGGAAAAATTCTGGGTCAGAATTTTTGATGGTGAGATGGCAACCCCATCCAGCAATTGATGCCCTGTCTTTCTGCTGGAGGTGGACTCTTCAAGTTCCCTCTCCCCACTGTAGGGCCTTTCATCTAAGGTTCCTCCCTTTGAGTCCTGAGAGTCACTCATCTTCCAGGTCTCTGGTGCATTCTGGAGGGTCCCCCCAACCTCCTACCTCCGGAGGTTGCCTGTTTCCATTCTTTCTGCTGGCCTTAGGGCTTCATTCCTGTTCCCCTCACACAATACTGATCATGTTCCCCTTTTGACGTATATGTCTCCTTTCCCATCCAGGTTCCTCCCTTCCTCCCCATCCTGTGACTTCTTTCTTCTCCCTCCTAAGTGGAATTGAACCTCACCAAGTGGCATCCTTACTTGGACCCTTCAGCTTGTTAACCTTCTTGAGTTCTGTGGATTTTATCCTGGATATTCTTTACCTTTTTGGCTAATATCCACTTATCAGTGAGTACATACCATGCATGTCCTTTTTGGTCTGAGTTACCTCACTCAGGATGATATTTTCTAGTTCCGTCCATCTGCTTGCAAAAGTCAGGATGTCCTCATTCTTAATAGCTGAGTAGTATTCCATTGTGTAAATGAACCACATTTTCTGTATCCATTCTTCTGTTGTGGAAATCTAGGTTGTTTCTAGCTTCTGGCTATCACAAATAAGGCCACTATAAACATAGTGGAACATGAGCCCCTGTGGCATGATGGGCCATCTTTTCGGTATATTCACAAGAGTGGTATAGCTGGGTCTTCAGGTAGATCTATTTCCAATTTTCTGAGAAACTTCCAGATTGATTTCCAGAGTGGTTGGACCAGTTTGCAAACCCACTAGCAATGGAGAAGTGTTCCTCTTTCTCCACATCATCTCCAACAGGTGTTGTCACCTGAGATTTTGATCTTAGCCATTTTGATTGGTGTAAGATGGACTCTCAAGTTCGTTTTGATTTGCATTTCCCTGATCACTAAGGACTTAGAATATTTCTTTAGGTGCTTCTCAGACATTTGAGATTCCTCTGTTTTGAAGTCTCCATTTAGTTGTATACATCATTTTTGATTGGGTTGCTCAATTTCTTGGTGGTTAGCTTTTTGAGTTCTTTATATATTTTAGATATTAGCCCTCTATTGGATGTGGGGTTAGTGAAGAATTTTTTTCCAACTTGTAGGTTGCTAATTTATCCTATTGGCTATGTCCTTTGCCTTATAGAAGTTTTCAAATTTCAGCAAGGCTACCTCCATTTCAGGGTTCTGTGGAAGAACATATTTTATGCCCTTTCAATTTTGTGACTTTTTTGTGTCAATTTTATGACATTTTGTTTGTTTGTTTCTTGTGAACATATATCTTTGTAATTTGTAACTTCATATGCGTATTCAAATTGCATCTCTTTACAGCCACCAACCAGTTATATTGGGTCAGAACCGACTCCATACCAGTATGTCTTTATCATAACTAATTACATACAGCAATCCTAACTACTATAAATGAGATCACGTTTTAATAAACTATGGCTATGACTCCAACATGTGATATTCTGCAGACACATTTCCAGCCTGTGTGTGTTAAAAGTGAATTGTGGTAATGGCATTCATAAGAGACTTAGCACAGAGGGACATATTTGTAGACTATCCAATACACTGCTCTACATTTAGGTGCCACAATCGTTTAATCTGATAGAAAACGATCTTCCACGTTCTCCCATGTTGACTCACTTGCGTGGGGATGTCCAACTGTGCTAGGCATGTTTCTTCAGGGATCTTGAGTCTGTGTTCTTGACTATTGTGTTTTAAATTGTTGACCTCAGCCAAGCATTGTGTCATCGAGAGGCTTGTGTTGGGGTTGACATACCAGCAAGACACGCTGTCTTTCCCACTATAGTCGGTCTTAGACCTAGTATTTAAAGAAAACAACATGCCCTCAAATTCTCAAATTCTTGCAACTGTTATTTAAAACGTGGCAGAAAATGTTACAATTTGAAGGATAGATAAGGAATACAAGTAACAGAATTTTGCTTCTGGTATAGTGGCCAACCTGAAGTTACTATCACAGAATACTCTTCTGTACACAAAATGGATGGCTGGTAGGTCAATATGTGTTCAGTCTATTTATACTCAACAGGGTTCTGGGTGGTCTTGAAGGCCGATGCTTTGTAGAATTCTTCTGAACATAGGTTTTTATTTATCAGAGTAATTTATTTCTCCACTGACCTTTTACACATAGCATTAGAGGGTAATGTATAATGACTCAGATGCATTAGCAACCACAGTGGAAATAAAAGTCGCTGTTGAAGTGACCACTGTAAACATCATTTGGAAGATGAACTATCTAAAATGATATTTCCCTTGGAACTTCAGCTACGTTCTCTTCGCTGTTCTTCTCCCACTTACTGACAGTGTGTCAGTGTTATTTTGAAACTATAGTCAGAGGGACCACACAAAAAGTTTTCCTTCATATTTAGCTTTTCTTCATCTCCCGTTTCAGCACTTAGTCACCATTGTTGATGACAGAGTTCCAATGTGCAGAGATCAATTATCTTGACACAGTAGATTCACTAACACCCAGTGTGTACCTGGTTGGTTGGCCACTGTTTTCAAATCAATTAGTCCTACTAAGCAGCTGGCATGATGGAATAGGGAACATCAAAGGCAAAATCGCTGAAATTCAGTTTATGGCTTTTCTTACCAGTAAGGGGTGAGTTCATACATTGGCTTCTTCTACAGTGTTCTGCTCATGGTCAGCCTTCTGCTTCTGAACTTTTCACCAGGCACGTGGAGTCTGACACTAGCATTTGCCTATTTTGGTTTTATTTTCTTCCAGTTTTCTCTTTCTTTTGTCTTTCAATTCTCTCTATGATTGTCAACTTCTCATCTCTACTGTGCTTTACTGATCTGATGTCCTACTCTTGGTTTTATGGATTTCTTTTTCTTCTTTCTTTTTTCTTTTTGCCAGTGGGTTAGGATTTAATGTTTCTGAGTTGTTGGCCTCTGATTCAAGGAGCTAAAATAAAGCCCACTCACAATTGGAAAAATTTCAAGAAAATTTTATTTAAAACAAAGAAATACAAAAGATCTGAATATACTGCATGTGAGTAGCCGGGCACATAATGAAGACACTCACGGACTGTGGTTGGTTTGGGCTTTCTTCATGGACTCAGAGAGAAACGTTTTGGTTATCAGGTTGTTTCAAAGAATAATGAACAGTTATATTGTTCATGACTTTTAGATTTGAGTCAGATAATTTAATTAAATATTTTGTTACATCGTTTTGATTTTTTTTAAAATCTATGTTAATAAAAATTGACTGTAGTAGTTACTTCTCTTGTCATGACAAAATCCTGTCAAAAGAAATTTGAGGAACAAGGTTTATTTTGACATAGAGTTCAGGTGATATACATTCTATTGTGGTAGGGATGAGGAAAACATGGCCCCAGGGACAGGAGGTAGCTGATCATAGCGACTTCTGGGATGTAGAGAGCATTGAATGTTTGTGAGACCTGCTTTCATATGTGCATTCAAGGCTGGACTCCCAGCCAATGGGATGGTACCACCCACCTGTATGTTAAGTCTTCTACTTTAATTTACCTAATCTAGCTACTCCCTTACAGATGCTCCTATAGGCTTACTTACATTTTTATGACTTCTTATTGATTCTTTGTGGGTTTCACATCATTCACCCCAGTTCTGCTCATAACTACCCTTCACCCTTACAACCTATCTACCAAAAAACACACACACGCACACACACACACACACACACACACACACACACACACATGCACATGCACATGCACACACACACACATGCACATACACACATGCACAAAGAACAATAAAAATGCATAGAAAATATCTCATCATAGTAGTTGTAGTATGTCACGGTATGTACAACTGGTGAGGGGTAAGAAGATCTCTCTGTCCAGCCATCTTCACTTGCAAATGTTCATTTCAAGAGTCATTGGTTTGGCTCGAAATCTTTGCCTCCTGTGACACCATCAACATTTGATCCTCATTGGGACTCCTCCAAGTTACCCTGTGTTGCCGTGTGCCATGGAGATCCTGCAGCTTTGGAACAGCAGGACTGGACTTTTCATTCACCGGAACCATTGGCAGGTGATAAAGAATTGGGGGTAGGTCAATTCAGAGCCCTGGATCTGGACCATGTCAACTTAGCTGGTTAGACCACTGGATCCCCCTTATCCACAGCAGCAGGGCAAGCTCTCCTACAGTGCTCTACAATGCCACCACCCACAGGAGGCAGGACCAGCTCTTCCACTGCTCTCATGCCCTTGGGCATGCTCACCTGCACTCATCCCTCCAGAGTCAGCTCCACTGTTTCCTAGGCAAAGCACAGAACCTGCTCTCCTGAGTGCTACAGCCAGTGAGGGAGCAGGGCTAGCTTTTCCTCTCTCACAATCATGGGGCCAGCTCTCAGAGCTTCTGCAGGTGGTGGGAGGAGGGGGGAGGCATTATTCCTGCACTCACACCACCCCACAGCAGATAAGTGGCAGGCCAGCTCTCCCTCACTCTCACCTTTGAGGGGCTGGCTCACCTGTATCCCTTCCACCAGGGCCAGCTCTATTGCACTGCTTGGTGAGGTACGGGGCCCACTCACCCAAGTACTGCAACCTATGAGCGGCAGGGCCAGCTCTTCCTCTCATGATCGTGGGGCTAGCTTGCCTGACTGTTGCAACTGGTGAGGGGTAAGAGGAGGAAGGCATTACCTCCTGCACACAGGCCGCTTTACAGCAGATGCATTGTAGGGCTGTAGAGCCAGCTCCCCCCTCTCTTGCTCTTAGGGATGGCTCACCTGTGCCACTCCTCACCCCGCTTCCCAACGCCACCAGGGTCAGCTCCACCTGTGCCACTCCTCACCCCGCTTCCCCACGCCACCAGGGTCAGCTGGGTTGTGATGTTCTGGCCAGGAGCAGGGCCTGCTCTCTCAAGTGTTGCAGCTGGTTAGGGGCAGAGCTAATTCTCTTAAGTAGCTGACTCTCCTGTGTGCAGCTTTCCCGAATGTCAGAGGTGGGGAGAAGTGGGAGGAAAGGGTACTACCTCTGCATATAAGCCATCCCACAGCAGCCAAATGGGGAGTGGCAGAGTCGGCTCTCTCACACTCATGCCCTTGGGATGGACTCACCCACACTCCTCCTACCAGGGCCAGCACCTGGGAGAGCTGCAGGGGTCTCTCATCAAGTGCTGCCACCAATGAAAGATGGGGCTAGCTCTCCAGAGCCTCACATCCATTGAGGGGCAAGGACAGTTATGCACAGTCCCAGGATATCCATGTGGTTCTCCACAGCTTCCCGACCAGGGAAATCTCCATGTTCCGTAGTGGTGACTCTAATATGAGTCACAGACATGACCCTTAGCAGAAGATCAGGCTGGGATCCCACTATGAGCCCAGGTGGTGGGGTTTTCCACTCCACTAACGATTTTTTTTCCATTTTTTATTAGGTATTTAGCTCATTTACATTTCCAATGCTATACCAAAAGTCCCCCATACCCACCCACCCCCACTCCCCTACACACCCACTCCCCCTTTTTGGCCCTGGCGTTCCCCTGTACTGGGGCATACAAAGTTTACGTGTCCAATGGGCCTCTCTTTCCAGTGATGGCCGATTAGGCCATCTTTTGATACATATGCAGCTAGAGTCAAGAGCTCCGGGGTACTGGTTAGTTCATAATGTTGTTCCACCTATAGGGTTGTAGATCCCTTTAGCTCCTTGGGTTCTTTCTCTAGCTCCTCCACTGGGGGCCCTGTGATCCATCCAATAGCTGACTGTGAGCATCCACTTATGTGTTTGCTAGGCCCCGGCATAGTCTCACAAGAGATAGCTACATCTGGGTCCTTTCAATAAAATCTTGCTAGGGTATGCAATGTTGTCAGCGTTTGGATGCTGATTATGGGGTGGATCCCTGGATATGGCAGTCTCTACATGGTCCATCCTTTCATCTCAGCTCCAAACTTTGTCTCTGTAACTCCTTCCATTGGTGTTTTGTTCTCAATTCTAAGGAGGGGCATAGTGTCCACACTTCAGTCTTCATTCTTCTTCAGTTTCATGTGTTTAGCAAATTGTACCTTATATCTTGGGTATCCTAGGTTTGGGGGTAATATCCACTTATCAGTGAGTACATATTGTGTGAGTTCCTTTGTGAATGTGTTACCTCACTCAGGATGATGCCCTCCAGGTCCATCCATTTGGCTAGGAATTTCATAAATTCATTCTTTTTAATAGCTGAGTAGTACTCCATTGTGTAGATGTACCACATTTTCTGTATCCATTTCTCTGTTGAGGGGCATCTGGGTTCTTTCCAGCTTCTGGCTATTATAAATAAGGCTGCTATGAACATAGTGGAGCATGTGTCCTTCTTACCAGTTGGGGCATCTTCTGGATAAATGCCCAGGAGAGGTATTGCTGGATCCTCCGGTAGTACTATGTCCAATTTTCTGAGGAACCGCCAGACTGATTTCCAGAGTGGTTGTACAAGCCTGCAATCCCACCAACAATGGAGGAGTGTTCCTCTTTCTCCACATCCACGCCAGCATCTGCTGTCACCTGAATTTTTGATCTTAGCCATTCTGACTGGTGTGAGGTGGAATCTCAGGGTTGTTTTGATTTGCATTTCCCTGATGATTAAGGATGTTGAACATTTTTTCAGGTGCTTCTCTGCCATTCGGTATTCCTCAGGTGAGAATTCTTTGTTCAGTTCTGAGCCCCATTTTTTAATGGGGTTGTTCGATTTTCTGAAGTCCACCTTCTTGAGTTCTTTATATATGTTGGATATTAGCCCCCTATCTGATTTAGGATAGGTAAAGATCCTTTCCCAATCTGTTGGTGGTCTTTTTGTCTTATTGACAGTGTCGTTTGCCTTGCAGAAACTTTGGAGTTTCATTAGGTCCCATTTGTCAATTCTCGATCTTACAGCATATGCCATTGCTGTTCTGTTCAGGAATTTTTCCCCTGTGCCCATATCTTCAAGGCTTTTCCCCACTTTCTCCTCTATAAGTTTCAGTGTCTCTGGTTTTATGTGAAGTTCTTTGATCCACTTAGATTTGACCTTAGTACAAGGAGATAAGTATGGATCGATTCGCATTCTTCTACATGATAACAACCAGTTGTGCCAGCACCAATTGTTGAAAATGCTGTCTTTCTTCCACTGGATGGTTTTAGCTCCCTTGTCGAAGATCAAGTGACCATAGGTGTGTGGGTTCATTTCTGGGTCTTCAATTCTATTCCATTGGTCTACTTGCCTGTTTCTATACCAGTACCATGCAGTTTTTATCACAATTGCTCTGTAGTAAAGCTTTAGGTCAGGCATGCTGATTCCACCAGAGGTTCTTTTATCCTTGAGAAGACTTTTTGCTATCCTAGGTTTTTTGTTATTCCAGATGAATTTGCAAATTGCTCCTTCTAATTCGTTGAAGAATTGAGTTGGAATTTTGATGGGGATTGCATTGAATCTGTAGATTGCTTTTGGCAAGATAGCCATTTTTACAATGTTGATCCTGCCAATCCATGAGCATGGGAGATCTTTCCATCTTCTGAGATCTTCTTTAATTTCTTTCTTCAGAGATTTGAAGTTTTTATCATACAGATCTTTCACCTCCTTAGTTAGAGTTACGCCAAGATATTTTATACTATTTGTGACTATTGAGAAGGGTGTTGTTTCCCTAATTTCTTTCTCAGCCTGTTTATTCTTTGTATAGAGAAAGGCCATTGACTTGTTTGAGTTTATTTTATATCCAGCTACTTCACCGAAGCTGCTTATCAGGTTTAGGAGTTCTCTGGTAGAATTTTTAGGGCCACTTATATATACTATCATATCATCTGCAAAAAGTGATATTTTGACTTCCTCTTTTCCAATTTGTATCCCCTTGATCTCCTTTTGTTGTCGAATTGCTCTGGCTAATACTTCAAGTACTATGTTGAAAAGGTAGGGAGAAAGTGGGCAGCCTTGTCTAGTCCCTGATTTTAGTGGGATTGCTTCCAGCTTCTCTCCATTTACTTTGATGTTGGCTACTGGTTTGCTGTAGATTGCTTTTATCATGTTTAGGTATGGGCCTTGAATTCCTGATCTTTCCAAAACTTTTATCATGAATGGGTGTTGAATCTTGTCAAATGCTTTTTCTGCATCTAACGAGATGATCATGTGGTTTTTGTCTTTGAGTTTGTTTATATAATGGATTACATTGACGGATTTTCGTATATTAAACCATCCCTGCATTCCTGGAATAAAACCTACTTGGTCAGGATGGATGATTGCTTTAATATGTTCTTGGATTCGGTTAGCAAGAATTTTATTGAGGACTTTTGCATCGATATTCATAAGAGAAATTGGTCTAAAGTTCTCTATCTTTGTTGAATCTTTCTGTGGTTTAGGTATCAGAGTAATAGTGGCTTCATAAAATGAGTTGGGTAGAGTACCTTCTACTTCTATTTTGTGAAATAGTTTGTGCAGAACTGGAATTAGATCTTCTTTGAAGGTCTGATAGAACTCTGCACTAAACCCGTCTGGTCCTGGGCTTTTTTTGGCTGGGAGACTATTAATAACTGCTTCTATTTCTTTAGGTGATATGGGACTGTTTAGAAGGTCAACTTGATCCTGATTCAACTTTGGTACCTGGTATCTGTCCAGAAATTTGTCCATTTCATTCAGGTTTTCCAGTTTTGTTGAGTATAACCTTTTGTAGAAGGATCTGATGGTGTTTGGGATTTCTTCAGGATCTGTTGTTATGTCTCCCTTTTCATTTCTGATTTTGTTAATTAGGATTTTGTCCCTGTGCCCTTTAGTAAGTCTAGCTAAGGGTTTATCTATCTTGTTGATTTTCTCAAAGAACCAACTCCTCGTTTGGTTAATTCTTTGAATAGTTCTTCTTGTTTCCACTTGGTTGATTTCACCCCTGAGTTTGATTATTTCCTGCCGTCTACTCCTCTTGGGTGAATTTGCTTCCTTTTTTTTCTAGAGCTTTTAGATGTGTTGTCAAGCTGCTAGTATGTGCTCTCTCCCGTTTCTTCTTGGAGGCACTCAGAGCTATGAGTTTCCCTCTTAGAAATGCTTTCATTGTGACCCAAAGGTTTGGGTACGTTGTGGCTTCATTTTCATTAAACTCTAAAAAGTCTTTAATTTCTTTCTTTATTCCTTCCTTGACCAAGGTATCATTGAGAAGAGTGTTGTTCAGTTTCCACGTGAATGTTGGCTTTCCATTATTTATGTTGTTATTGAAGATCAGTCTTAGGCCATGGTGGTCTGATAGGATACATGGGACAATTTCAATATTTTTGTATCTGTTGAGGCCTGTTTTGTGACCAATTATATGGTCAATTTTGGAGAACGTCCCGTGAGGTGCTGAGAAGAAGGTATATCCTTTTGTTTTAGGATAAAATGTTCTGTAGATATCTGTTAGGTCCATTTGTTTCATAACTTCTGTTAGTTTCACTGTGTCCCTGTTTAGTTTCTGTTTCCACAATCTGTCCCTTGATGAAAGTGGTGTGTTGAAGTCTCCCATTATTATTGTGTGAGGTGCAATGTGTGCTTTAAGCTTTACTGAAATGTCTTTAATGAATGTGGCTGCCCTTGCATTTGGAGCGTAGATATTCAGAATTGAGAGTTCCTCTTGGAGGATTTTACCTTTGATGAGTATGAAGTGTCCCTCCTTGTCTTTTTTGATTATTTTGGGTTGGAAGTCGATTTTGTTAGATATTAGAATGGCTACTCCAGCTTGTTTCTTCAGACCATTTGCTTGGAAAATTGTTTTCCAGCCTTTCACTCTGAGGTAGTGTCTGTCTTTTTCCCTGAGATGGATTTCCTGTAAGCAGGAGAATGTTGGGTCCTGTTTGTGTAGCCAGTCTGTTAGTCTATGTCTTTTTATTGGGGAATTGAGTCCATTAATATTAAGAGATATTAAGGAAAAGTAATTGTTGCTTCCTTTTATTTTTGTTGTTAGAGTTGGCATTCTGTTCTTGTGGCTGTCTTCTTTTTGGTTTGTTGAATGATTACTTTCTTGGTTGTTCTAGGGCGTGATTTCCGTCCTTGTATTGCTTCTTTTCTGTTATTATCCTTTGAAGGGCTGGATTCGTGGAAAGATATTGTGTGAACTTGGTTTTGTCGTGGAATACTTTGGTTTCTCCATCTATGGTAATTGAGAGTTTGGCCGGGTATAGTAGCCTGGGCTGGCATTTGTGTTCTCTTAGTGTCTCCCCTACTCCCCTACTCCCCTACCCACCCACTCCCACTTTTTGGCCCTGGCATTCCCCTGTACTGGGGCATATAAAGTTTGCAAGTCCAATGGGCCTCTCTTTCCAGTGATGGCCGAGTAGGCCATCTTTTGATACATGTGCAGCTAGAGTCAAGAGCTCCGGGGTACTGGTTAGTTCATAATGTTGTTTCACCGATAGGATTGCAGATCCCTTTAGCTCCTTGTGTATTTTCTCTAGCTCCTCCACTGGGGGCCCTGTGATCCATCCAATAGCTGACTGTGAGCATCCACTTATGTGTTTGCTAGGCCCTGGCATAGTCTCACAAGAGACAGCTATATCAGGGTCCTTTCAGCAAAATCTTGCTAGTGTGTGCAATGGTGTCAGCGTTTGGAGGCTGATTATGGGATGGATCCTTGGATATGGCAGTCTCTAGATGGTCCATCCTTTTGTCTCAGCTCCAAACTTTGTCTCTGTAACACCTTCCATGGGTGTTTTGTTCCCAATTCTAAGAAGGGGCAGTGTCCACACTTTGGTCTTCGTTCTTCTTGAGTTTCATGTCACTAACGATTTTCTAATTTCATCTTTCTTCACAATGCTCAAGCTGTTCCACTTTCTCTCTCCTGTGAATACCATATACTTCCACATTGTGTTCCTCCCTGCTGTAGACTGGCCACATGCAAGGCATGGAGGTCTGCAGGTCTGTGTTTGTCTTCTTCCTCCTGCACTGTGCTGTCTGGATTTGATTCTATGATGTCCATCTTTTGAGACTCTGAGTAAAGGATCTATGTAAACTGTCCCAGGTCTCTTGATCCATGCATTGGGTAGCAATTTGTTACATAGTAATGCAATGTTTATATGAAAAATGTAGATATACCATCTTCATCATTGTCTTGTATCCATTCTTGACAGTCTTACTATAGTGTTTGAAGTCTTAGCAAAATAATAACACAAGAAAAAGAAACAACAAGGATACAAATTCAACAAAGAAGTACTTTACCTTTTATTTCTAATTCTGTGTGTTTGATTAGGACACTCTTTCCAGATTTCTTTTATAATGTTGTTATGGGGAAGGGGGCTTCTTCTCAGAGGAGAAGGGGTGGGAGGAGGGGCCTGGATGTAGGGGGGGGGCTGCAATCAACATGTAAAGTGAATAAATAAATAAATAAATTAGAAAAGTATTTCATAGTTAAGCCATGGATTAACAGTAACCGAAGAGGAACACTTTTCTTATTAATTGCCTTTAAGTTTTAGACACTTTTGTGGTTGCAAGTAGATAGAAATTGGAGTTGGCAGAAGACCTTTCAAGTACTGCAAATCAACAATGTTTTACCACTCTATTCTTTCCTCCGTTTATTTCTCAGTGTTAGTAATTACATTTGAATTGAATTTATATGTAATAAAGAAAGTAATTTATTTTTAGTGTTCAGTAGCTTGGGAAACAACGTCAGTAGATCTGACTTTTCTCTGAAACAGATATCTATATGTAACTGTCCCTATTCACCTTTGTCATAAGCAACAGATTTTTCCTTAGATATTTAGGGGATTGAGAAGAGAGATGAATGAAAGCGAGTGCAAGGAAAGGAGGAGAGAAACACTGGAGTTAGGAGAACAAATTATGCATCTCAAGGTTTCAAGGAACCGATGATGCAGGGATGCCCAGGCACTAATGGAGTGTTCCTTAGAGCCAGCACCGGGAGTCTGCCATAGAGCAGGAGTTAAGCTTTTAACAGCAAGGTGAACTCACTTTCTTTTTGAAGAGTTTCCAAAAATCATAGTATTGACAAAAATGATGGGAAGAGTGAAGTCCAGAGCTCTAGAATTTTCCTGGTAGAGTGTGAAAGTGTTTTATTCTGGTAAATTAAGCTACCGTAGTCTGCTTCTAAATTCATCATACTCACTGAGCTTTGAGGTTCCTGGAGATTAAACTTTGTGAGGGAAAATATGAAAGACAAATTTAATTCTTGGAGATAAGTTTTCATTATTTCCTACCGGTGGGCAAAGCATTAGCACTTTAGCAGAATTTCTCTTTGTGTAGAAATTTAAGTATTCCATTTGGTGCATGTACTAATTCCACATTTATTGAGTCAAATGAGAAGAGAGTTTAGAAATAAGAGTTCAGAGTATGGGATCACACAAAGTGAGAATCTGCAGAATTCATTGCAAATTCATAGCAAATTCTCAGGGGAGAGAGAAAAAGGGAGAAAAAAGTAGTTATTGATTGTCAAAGTCGAGCTGCATTCCAATGAAGCCAGCATTTAGTAATTGAAAGTAAAGCTTACTTGTGATGCCTCTAATGTTTATGGCTGGGCTGGGTTCTTATTCAGGCTGTAATAATTGGTATTTGTTTGGTTTATTCCTATATGACTGCTGATGCTGTGTGAAGGTTAAACTTAGCACATCCAGAATGACCTCAACTGGGATGAGATGACAGTGATCTCTCACCCATTCAGACTGAGGGAGGAGAAAGTGAGGGAAGAGCAGAGAGAGGAAGAGAGGAGAGGAGGAAGAAAAGAGGGAGGAAACTAGGGAGAGAGGGGAAGAGAGAGATGCTAGATCAGGTAAGATCCATACACATTGACCAAATTTCAAGAGAAACAGAACAAAGCTTTTGATCAAAAAAAGCCAAGTATAAATAAATTGCTTTTTAATAGCCATGACATAATATCTTGTAAAGGAACTCAAGAGAAAGAGTGGATGTGGTTCACAGTTATAGTCTGTCGTGATGGGGAAAGCATGGATGGCGTTGAAAGAGGCGTTATAGCCGTGACAGCAGAAATGCAAGGCAGCTGGCTACGCTGCATTTTCAGTCATGAATCAGAGACGAATGCAGGTTCTCAGTGTGCTTTCTTCGTTTCTCCCTCCTTTTAATCAGTGCCATATGACAGGCTACGCTCGTGTCTTCCCAGCTCTGGATGAAGATCAACAGGTCTTCAAGGCTGCTGAAGGAGGGAGAATTGGTTTTCTCCAGGGATAAGTCCCCCGATACAGCGTCCAATACTGAGTGGTGAGCTCTACACACATGTAATAAAAGCAACACTAAACAGGCTCTGGATGGATCATAGGGCTCCCAATGGAGGAGCTAGAGAAAGTAGCCAAGGAGCTAAAGGGATCTGCAACCCTATAGGTGGAACAACATTATGAACTAACCAGTACCCCGGAGCTCTTGACTCTAGCTGCATATATATCAAAAGATGGCCTAATCGGCCATCAC